>NC_091285.1:331967326-332267326 GCF_032444005.1 Ranitomeya imitator | reverse complement strand
CGTAACACTATGGGGTTACAGGAGGAATCTGTTCTTCAATCTATACAAGATGAAATGTTCGGAGGATTGAAATCGGAGACAGATGGGGTTCCCGGTGCATAAAAATATCTTGGATTTAATATCTAAGGAGTGGGAGCTCCCGGAGATACGCCTATCCACCCCCTCTGAAATTAAACACAGGTTTCCCTTAGAGGCAAGTTCCCCTTCATGGGACATACCTAAACTGGACATACAGGAGGCAAGGGTAGCAAAGAAAACCTCACCTTTGAGGACTCCTCACAGTTGAGAGATCCGCTAGACAGAAAGATGGAAAGCTTATTAAAAAAGTCATGGGAAACATCCACATCGGGGTTAAAATCTAATTTCTCCTTCGCCACATTGGGGGACACAGGACCGTGGGTGTATGCTGCTGCCACTAGGAGGCTGACACTAAGTAAATACAAAAAGGGTTAGCTCCTCCTCTGCAGTATACACCGCCCACTGGCCCCAGATAATGCCAGTTCTTGCTTAGTGTCCGTAAGAGGCACACTGCATCTGTTTTTCTCCAGACGTTTTTTATTTTAACTTTATTTTTAACTTTGCGCAAGAGGATGATGGGGCGACAGACCTTTTTAAGGGGGCCGATCTCCCCCAAACATCAACAGGTGAGCACGGCGAGTTTTCTCCCCATACCCTCTCCTGCGATGTTGGATGTTCGGCCGTGGACTAGTCCTGTGAAATCCTAGGGGAGCGAACCCTTAGGATACATAGAGGCCACCTTCCAATGAACACGGTCCGACCGCCCTCCCTCTGCACCACCACTGAAGAACAGTGGTGCTGCATGGAGCTCCTCAGTCCCTCTCCACCCCCTCATCAAGAGGGCGGCGGATCGAGGTTGACTGCACCTCCCCTCATACCTCGCCTGAAGAGGACCTTAAGCAGTGAGTCTAGCAGGGGTGGGGGGCTCCCAAGCGCACAGCGGGCTCGGCCGCATCTTGTGGCCGGGCACTGTCAATTTAGTCCCCGACTTTGGCCTCAGCTAGGCCGCGTTCCTCCCACAGCGCGTGTCATGTGCGAGGGCCCGCCCAATGGTTCAGCGCTTCTCGCAGTGCGAGAAGCGACCCACAAACTTGGCGGCCATCTTGGATACGAGCTTCAACGCCACCTCCCGGTCTGACTAAGGCCTCTGGACACAGGATCTGGGTAGGTGCGCTGCACGCTAACACAGGCCCTCACTCCTGCACAGTGCTCCGCTTTACTAGCTGCATAGGTGTCTCACAGCCCTGCATGGAGGTCTGCCTAAACACAAAAAGTCTGCAAAACCAGTGTTCTTCACTTCTTGCACTTCCTGTCAGGCTGCGCTACCAAGTGGGCATACTGCTCCGCTCTAATGCTTGTTACCCTATATGCGCTCAGGAGCCCCCGCCGCAAATGAGCCCGCGGTGACCAGTCCCCCTGAGTGGGCTTTGCCACTTTCGCAGTCTATGGCTTCTTTGACTATAGCCATCGAGTCCCTCCAGGATCCAACCAGGAGCAGGACCACTAACCTGCCTATTGAGGAAGCTTCCCCTACGGCCGCGGAATCTTCAGCCTGCAGGGGCCGCTCTCATTCTAAGCCGTCATCTAGGAAGCGCGTCCGTAGCTCGTCCCCCAAGCTCTCTGGTGCCTCGGCATCTGTTAGCTCTGCTTCCCACTCTCGCTCCCCAGGCACCTCTTCCGGCCAGGACTCTGATCCTGAGTCTGATGGGCCTCTAGATCTGGAGTCGCCAGGGTTTCAGAGCTCTATAGATAGTCTCATCGAGGCCGTCAACCAGTCCCTTCAGGTTGATGAGGAACCGACGACCTCCAGTACGGATAACTGTCTTTCAAAAGGACCAAACGTACTCACAGGGTGTTTGCCAATCACCCGAAGTTCCAGGACATAGTCCAGCGACACAGAGCGTCCAGACACTTTCAGGGCCAAAGATCTTTGGAGTCCAAATATCCTTTTTCTCCTGATCTCCGCAAACAATTGACAGTATCTCCTCCTGTGGATCCTCCTGTCTCACGTTTGTCCTCTAAAACTATCCTATCCGTGCCGGATGGATCTTCTATCAAAGATCCCACAGATCGCCTATTTGACAGTCTCGCCCGTTCAGCTTTTGAGGCTTCAGGCTCGGCACTCTTTCCCTCCGCTGCTACCTGGATAGCCAAAGCCGTGACTTTTTGGGCAGACTCTCTGCATAAGACTGGTTCGGGGCGCCACGCCGGCAGAGACAAAAGCCCTCAGGCTTCATACAGGCCCAACCATTCCTAGAGGGGCCACTCCACACAGTCTAGGTCCAGGTGATCTCGTCCGGAAGACACCAGCAAAGTAGGGGGACGCCTTCTCTTGTTTCGTCATGCCTGGCTCGCAGTCATCCATGATGAGTGGGTCTGGTGTCCTCCGGTTACATAATCGATTTTTCCTTTCCCCCTCCAACCCGGTTTTTTGCTTCCCGCCCTCCCGAACTGGGAATGCGCACTCGGGCCTTTTCAAAGGCCATCCAGTCGCTCTGACAAGACTGAGTTATTGTCCCTGTCCCAGAGGACGAAAGGTTCTGCGGTTTTTATTCAAATCTGTTTATGGTCCCCAAATAGGGTGGAACAGTAAGGCCCATCCTGTACCTAATGCTCTTGACCAGATTTGTCAAAGTCTGTCATTTCAGGATGGAATCCCTCCGTTCCGTCATTGCCTCGATGGAACAAGGCGAATTCTTAGCATCCATCGACATCCAGGATGCGTACCTCCACATCCCAATCTTCCCACCTCACCAAAGGTTTTTTCGCTTCGCTGTTGGAGAGGAACATTTTCAGTTCATGGCCTTGCCTTTTGGCCTCGCCACCGCCCCCAGAGTTTTCACAAAGGTCATGGCAGCGGTCATGGCCATTCTGCATTCTCGGGGTCTAGTCGTGCTTCCCTACCTAGACGACTTGCTGGTCAAAGGCCCATCTTTCCAAGCCTGCGAGGAGTGCATCTGCATTTCCTTGGATACTCTTTTTCGGCTGGGCTGGTTGATCAACTTAAAAAAGTCATCTCCTGTTCCAGCTCAACGGATCTCCTTCCTGAGCATGACCCTGGACACCTCCCTAGGGTTGGTGCTTCTTCCTCGGGACAAGGTCCTGGCTTTTCAACAGGGGGTCTGGAAGCTTCTTCAGCCGTCCCCCTGTTCCATCCGTTTCGGCATGAAGGTTCTCGGGAAGATGGTGGCCGCAATAAAGGCGATTCCATTTGCGCAACTACACCTCTGTCCCCTCCAGCACGCTCTGCTGGAGACATGGGACGGGAGTCCATTTTCCCTTGACCGCCTGTGTCCTCTCTCCTCGGGTCAAGCAGACACTCCAATGGTGGATGCTCAGATTCTCTCTTCTCCAAGGAAGGTCCTTCCTCCCAGTCTATTGACTGGTAGTCACTACGGATGCCGGCCTCCTAGGATGGGGAGCGGTTTTTCACCATCACACTGCGCAGGGAACATGGACTCATCACGAGTCTCGTCTTCCAATCAATATCCTGGAGATACGTGCGATTCGGCTGTCCCTAAAGCGGTTCCATCATCTCCTAGTAGACCGCCCCATCCATATTCAGTTGGACAATGCCACGGCCGTGGCTTATATAAATCATCGGGGGCACCTGCAGCAGAGCTGCAATGCGCGAGGTAGAGCACATCCTTTGCTGGGCCTAAAACAACCACTCTGTCATATCGGCCGTTCACATTCCAGGAGGGGAGAATTGGGCTGCGGATTTCCTCAGCCGGCAATATCTTGCTTCAGGAGAGTGGTCTCTCCATCAGGACATATTCCAACAAATCTGCCTTTGATGGGGTACACCGGACGTAGACTTGATGGCTTCCTGGTTCAATGCCAAGGTACCCCAGTTTGTGGCCCGGGACCCAGAGCAATCGGGGCAGAAGCGTTAGTCTTTCCTTGGAGTCAGTTTCGCCTCCCTTACCTGTCTGCCCCTGCTTCCCAGAGTCATCAGAAATATCAGGGCAGAGGGTGTTCCAGTAATTCTCATCGCCCTGGATTGGCCTCGCCGGGCGTGGTATGCAGAGCTGGTCCAGCTCATCGCAGACATTCCTTGGCGCCTACCAGATTGTCCAGATCTACTTTCTCAGGGCCAGATCTACCACCAGAACTCAGGGGCCCTGTGTTTGACAGCATGGCCGTTGAATCCTGGGTTCTGACTCAAGCAGGTTTTTCCCGTGAGGTAGTTTCCACCTTGATCAGTGCCCGAAAGCCGGTGTCATCGCGCATCTACCATCGGACCTGGAGGATCTTCTTTGGTGCAGAAGCAGAGGTCGACCTCTGATGGTTTTCAACATCCCTACCATCCTGGATTTCCTCCAATCCGGTCTGGACTTGGGGTTTTCGCCGAGTTCCCTTAAAGGGCAGGTCTTGGCATTGTCAGTCCTTTTACAAAGAAGAATTGCTTCCAAACCTCAGGTCAGAACATTTTTTCAGGGAGTCTCACATCGTGCCTCCCTACAGAGCACCTCTAGAGGCTTGGGCCTTACTCTGGTCCTAGGGGTCCTGCAGGAATCTCCCTTTGAGCCGTTGCAGGACATCTCTATCTCTTCTTTCATGAAAGGTGACCTTGTCGCTATTACCTCGATCAGACGAGTCTCGGAGTTGGCTGCCCTTTCCTGTAGGACACCATTCCGTACGTTCCACCGGGACAAGGTGGTCCTCAGACCGTTCCCTACTTTCCTCCCGAAGGTGGTGTCTTCCTTCCACCTCAATGAGAATATCGTACTTCCGTCTCTTTGCCCTACTCCAACGCACCGCGTGGAGAAGGCTCTTCACTCCTTGGATCTTGTTAGAGCTCTCAGGAAGTACGTGTCCAGGACGGCATCTTTTCGACAGACTGGCCGCTTCTAAGTCGACAATCGCCAAATGGATTCGGTCGACTATTCAAGAGGCTTACCGCGTCAGATGCAAGCCTATCCCTGCAGGCCTCAGGGCACACTCCACTCGGTCGGTGTGTGCTTCCTGGGCCATTTGGAATCAACCATCTGCAGAGCAGGTTTGCAAAGCTGCGACCTGGTCTAGCCTGCACACCTTTTCAAAGCATTACAATGTCCATACTTAGGCATCTTCAGATGCAAGCCTGTGTAGGTGTATTCTGCAGGCGGCAGTAGCACACCTGTAGACAGCAGGTGCCATAAGTTTACACTGTTGGGTTGTTATTTCCCACCCAGGGACTGCTTTTGGACGTCCCACGGTCTTGTGTCCCCCAATGTGGCGATGGAGAAATAGGGATTTTTGTGTACTCCCCATAAAATCCTTTTCTCCAAGCCACTTATTGTGGGACACAGCACCCACCCTTGTTTTGGCTTGTTGCCTATGATGAGTGTTTTTAGTCTCTGACATGTTCCTACGGTTAAATCTTGTTAATCTCCTACTGCTTTACTACAAACTGGCATTATCCGGAGCCAGTGGGCGGTGCATACTGCAGAGGAGCTAAATCTTTTTGTATTTACTTAGTGTCAGCCTCCTAGTGGCAGCAGCATATACCCATGGTCCTGTGTCCCCCAATGAGTGGCTCGGAGAAAAGGATTTTACGGTGAGTACACAAAAATCCCTATATTGCTGCCACCTGTGTTGCCAGAGCCCTGTCTCATAGTAACATAGTAAGGCCGAAAAAAGACATTTGTCCATCCAGTTCAGCCTATATTCCATCATAATAAATCCCCAGATCTACGTCCTTCTACAGAACCTAATAATTGTATGATACAATATTGTTCTGCTCCAGGAAGACATCCAGGCCTCTCTTGAACTATCTCGTTGGATGGACGAGCTGGAGAAACATATTGCTCAGGGTACCTCCAGAGGGGAGCTATTGGACTCTCTTCCCATGCTCCAAAAGTCCTCAGCTCTCTTAGCGGATGCCTCTATGGAGTCTATTAGAATTGCCCAGATCCTTCGTCCAATCTAATTCTGCCCGTAGGGCCCTCTGGCTTAAAATGTGGAGTGGCGATGTTACCTCCAAAATTAAGCTGTGCTCCATTCCTTTTAAAGGTGATTATCTTTTCGGGCCCTCTCTGGATGAATTTCTGGAAAAGGCCACAGATAGAAAAAAGGCCCTTCCAGAACAGAAGCCAGTCAGAAAAGTTTTTTCGTGCCCCCCAATCTAATACCCCTCAAACAAGAGGTAACGGAAAACTGGGCGATGGAGCTATGCTAAGGGAAAAATATCCTCATTCCCCAGCAGCAACAGCAAGATAAATGACTCCGTCCCGGTGGGGGGGAGGCTCGCAAACTATATCCATCATTGGCGGGCCATTACCAATTGTCAATGGGTACTCAATGTTATTCAGGAGGGCCTTCTCAGAATTCATATCTTTCCCCCTCGGAATCTGAGAATTACCTCTCCGACCTCTCAGGGAGCATATACAATGATGATGACAGGCCTTGGGGACCTCCTAAAATCAAATGCAATCTCCCCAGTACCCCTCGAGAAATGGGGTTCAGGCCATTACTCTCATCTCTTCCTGGTAAAGAAGCCATCAGGGGAGGCGCGAGTCATAATAAATCTAAAAGATCTCAATTGTCATATCCTATACCGCAGGTTCAAAATGGCATCTGTGAAATCTGCTATTCCTGATAGGTCAAAATTTTTTCATGGCAACCATCGACCTAAAGGACACCTACTTTCATGTGCCGATTCATCCCCGGCACAAAAAGTATCTCAAGTTTGCAATACAGTTCAATCAACAAGTGAATCATTTTCAATTCAATGTGCTCCCTTTCTCGCATTTCTTCAGCACCAAGAGTATTCTCCAGGATAATGGCAGAGGCCGTTTCTCACATCCGTAGTCAGGGAGTCTGTATTGTTCCATACCTGAACGATCTGCTGCTTATAGCTCCCTTGGCTCAGATTCTCAATGATCATGTTTCAAAAACCCTCGACATTCTCAAAACCTTGGGGTGGCTCCCAAATCTGAGGAAGTCCCAGCTACAACCTTCCAAATCAAGGAGGTTTCTGGGGGTTCTGTTAGACTCAGTAAAACAAATAGTTTTTCCTGGAAGATCATCGTCGAGCGATAATAGAGAAGGTTAAAGATCTCGGAGAGGACAGATCTTCGACTCTACGGAAAAGCATGAGTGTCCTAGACTATATGACGGCTTGTATTCAGTCGGTATCTTGGGTTCAGGCCCATTCCAGAACCCTTCAAGCCCACATCCTCGCAAACTGGGACGGAAATCCGGGTTCCCTGAACAAGAGTACACACTCTGGGGCGAGTGAAGGCATCCCTAGCATGGTGGTTGAACCCCAGAAATATCCGCAGGGGTGTGAGCTGGTCACAATCCCCCCTTGTAACAATAACAACCGACGCCAGCAAACGAGGCTGGGGGGCAGTCATTTTGCATACTTCCTTCCAGGGATGCTGGAATCAGGCAACAAGCGCCAGATCCTCCAACTTCAGGGAGTTGAAAGCAGTGGAGGAGGCTCTCCTTGCAGCAGGCAGCCTAATATAGGGGAATCATGTCAAAATTTATTTGGACAACACGACAACTGTTGCTCACCTCCAACATCAGGGGAGCTCAAAGTTCAACAGTTTAAGAAGCATCTCAAACCGAATATTCTGTTGGGCTGAAAAGCACCTTCTCTCTCTCACAGCCGTCCACTTGAAGGGGTCTTCCAACCTGCAGGCGGATTTCCTGAGTTACCAGGACATTCAGCTAGGAGAATGGAGCCTGAACAGAAGAGTCTTCAGGATGTTGGTAGACAGATGGGGTCTACCAGAAGTCGATTTATTTGCCTCAGACCAAAATTCGCAGGTCCAAACTTTTTTTTCCCTGAATCCCAGGGACAATTCCAAAGGAGTGGATGCTCTTGTCCAGGCATGGAACTTCCAATTAGCCTACGCCTTCCCGCCAATCCCAATATTGGTGAAATCCCTTCGACAGATCCGAGAGGAACAGGTGCCAACCATCCTAGTTGCTCCAGTATGGCCAAAAAGAAGCTGGTTCAATCTCATCATCAAACTACAGAAAGACAGTCCAGTTCACCTGCCAGTAGATGCCGACCTCCTTCAGGGACCCTTCCAGCACCAGAATCCCAAAATTTGAATCTAGCGGCCTGGTTACTGAGGCCTAGGTCCAAAGTGCTAGAGGGCTGTCGGATGCTGTAATTTCTACTTTGCAAAAGTCCAGGAAGTCTGTTAATAATGCAATCTATGGTAAAGTGTGGAAAACATTTTCGTCTTTCTGTCTACCTAATAAACCAGATTCACTACATCCGAATATATCACAAATATTGGACTTCCTTCAGCGTGGGTTAGAGTTAGGCTTTAGACCCAGCACTGTAAAGGTTCAGGTTTCTGCTCCCAGCGCTGTTTGTGACCAGGACCTGGCCAACCACCGTTGGATCAGAAGATTCATGGTATCAGCTCTAAGATCGCAGCCTAGGAAACCACCCATGGTACCCTCATAGGACTTGAATCTAGTCCTCAGGGGGCTCACGCAAGCACCGTTCGAGCCCTTAACTTCCTGTTCTCTATACCTGTCATACAAGGCTGCCTTTCTGGTAGCGATTACCACTGCGAGACGTATGGGGGAGCTTCAAGCCTTATCGGTTAGAGAACCCTACTTCTTAATTACAGATGACTCTATAATTCTCTGGCTTGATCCATCTTTTCTGCCAAAGGTGGTGTCTGACTTTCACCGTTCTCAGAACATTATTCTTCTTTCCTTCTGCCAGAACCCGGCAAACCCAAAAGAAGAAGAGTTCCATTCTATCGATGTTAGACGGACTATTCTACATTATCTTGAACAAACTAGCTCTTTCAGAGTTGATCAAAACCTGTTTGTCCATCTGTCAGGTCAGAATAAAGGAAGGGTTTGAAGATTCTATCACGTCACTCCTCCTTTAAAATAGGGTGCTCAGAAAAGGGATGCCACCCCTACATCCAGACAATGAAAAAATCCGGCACTCCAAAAAAGATAATTATATTTTATTGATTATAAATCCAGTTTTCAGTTATAACTGAAAACTGGATTTATAATCAATAAAATATAATTATCTTTTTTGGAGTGCCGGATTTTTTCATTGTCAGAATAAAGGAAGGGGGCGTGGCTTGGACAGCAATGGAGTAGTACGTGCTGTGCCTGAGCTCCTGAGGAACATCATCTAAATCCACCAACATTAGGGCTACAATACAGAGTTTCAAAGAATAACTATCAGAATTGCATCCAGCACCTCATTTGGGTCATTTGGAGCCTAGAATTATCAACAGGTGCCTTATACTTGGCCAGGAATCTTTTATCTGCCGTGAAGCCCACAACACCGCATGATAGAGGCCTTCCCGCCTCAATCTTCCTACTTCCTCTTGGCCAGTGTACTAATTGCTGCTGACTGAGGTAAATTAAGCACCAGCTTAACATTAGGCCTACCCCCCTGAATGCTCCAGAATAACAAAAACCCAAGTCCATGCCCTCATCATCTCTCGCCTTGACTACCTCAACCTCCTGCTCTGTGGCCTCCCCTGTAACACTCTCGCACCCCTCCAATCTATTCTAAACTCTGCTGCCCGACGAATCCACCTTCCCCCCCGCTATTCCCCAGCTTCTCCCCTCTGTCAATCCCTTCACTGGCTTCCCATTGCCCAGAGACTCCAGTACAAAACCCTAACCATGACGTACAAAGCCATCCACAACTTGTCTCCTCCATACATCTGTGACCTCGTCTCCCGATACTTACCTACACGCAACCTCCGATCATCACAAGATCTCCTTCTCTGCTCCCCTCTTATCTCCTCTTCCCACAATCGTATGCAAGATTTCCGGAGCAATACAAAGAAAAAAAACCACCGCACCGCTGCTATCTAGTTAGATTCTAAAAATGCAACAACCCAAACTGATCAGAGAGCCAAATACCTTACGGGGTGCAGCTTCCAAAGTGCAACATAATAGTCCAACAAAAGAAAAAAATGAAGTGCACTTACCCGTATATGCTGGTCACAATACTTTATTCGGACATGGTACAAAAAGTGCAGGGAGGGATGTGAAAAAAGCGGACAACGATCGTTTCGTGCCTCAGCACTTCAACGGGTCCAAAACTGGTTTTGGACCCGTTGAAGTGCTGAGGCACGAAACGATCGTTGTCCGCTTTTTTCACATCCCTCCCTGCACTTTTTGTACCATGTCCGAATAAAGTATTGTGACCAGCATATACGGGTAAGTATGCAAGATTTCTCTCGTGTATCACCCCTACTCTGGAACCCTCTACCACAACACATCAGACTCTCGCCTACCATCGAAACCTTCAAAAAGAGCCTGAAGACCCACCTCTTTATTATGTATACCCTTCCTTACATGTAAAGCGCCATGGAATAAATGGCGCTATAATAATAAATAATAATAATAATAGCGCTTAGGAGGGAATAATATTCATCCGGCGGTGAAAAACAGTGAGAGCCGTGTTTGCCCACCCACAGTGGTCTCGCGACAGTGGGCTGTAAAGCACCGAGCCACCCGGAGACTGATCGGACCAAGCGACGCGCCTCTCCTGACAAGAAAGAAGACGAAGATACCGAAGCGTGGACCACACATAACTGTCAGGTACAATACCTCCAGCGCAACGGTGAAGGGGCCAGTCTGCTTCACGCTCTGTGACTCTGAGGACAGAGGGCGCTGGAGACCTGTGACGCCATTGGCAGCTGCAGGGACTCGGGAGGCGGCGGACCCCTCGGCCAGAACACCCGACAGGAAGAGTGCACCTCTGTCAGACCTGAGGCAGAGGTGAGGCGGCCGCCAACGGTCCCCTGCAATCAAGATGTGAGACCCCTCGTGGACCACAAAATAAACACCGGGGACTCGGGAAGGCTTCCCTTAAGACGCAGTCATTACAGCTCCAACAAACCAGCGGCAGTAAGGAAAATTTCGGCGGTCCCCCTGCAACTGAAGCAGCATTCCATTTCAGCAGTGATGGAGAATCGGGGACACAACAGGGAGGCATCCCTGAAGATATAGATCCCCACAGCTTCCCTCAACAGGTTGCTCAATATCCCGGTTTCTTGTTCTCTAGCACTGACAGGATCAATACCAGGTTGGGATCTCTTGCAAGATCATTACTAGGTTGGGCTTACTGCTGTATCTATAAACTGTGCCACAATCTACTTTTAGTACCCTAAGTGCTTTGTACCTATATAACTGCATTAACACTTTAGGGTCATAAGCTGGCCATATTAACTCTGGACACTAGTGAATGCTTTGAATGTACATAATCATTATTAAGTTCTCATACTTTGCTAAATCTATTTGGGGAAGTTTATTATCTTACTTGGTACTTATATTAGCCAATTCTAACATTTATTGATAATTACCCTGCTGGGAAACCGATGATTTGTAGTTTATTAGTATAAATGATATCTCAGCATGCTCTAAAACTTTTGTAAAGAAGTATTGCTTGATTTTGAGGGATAGAAACATTTCAATCTCACTGTTATATTGACATGCTCTATATCTCTTAAAAACAAATGCTCAGTGTTCACTTGAATTGGAAAGAATATACCTCTCCATTTTAGCTTTTTATACCATAAGAGGTTTGTTTTCTGTCCAGATTCCTTTTAGGGTCTGGGACCACCAATTGGAATAGTATCCTTCCAGTTGTGTGGATATTCTACCAGTTAAACCTGAACTCTTTTATCCAGATTCTTCTTTAGGTTTGGGACCACAGTCTGTGGAGAAATCTGTTGTCTTTTTGGACATTTTTTTTTACCAATACTTCTTTATACTAGGCTTGAGGCCCTTCAATATGAGTAAAAAACCAACAAAGACCAATCTGGCCTCTACTCAGAAAACTTCAGGGAACTGTAGCAATCTAAAAAGAGACTTAATTTACAATATGAGCCCTGATAATCACGTTCACCTCATCGTGGAGATACAGACCAATCTCTAATTCATGCTGCCAAACATAATATAAAAAGTAAATAGAGATAATAAAGATATCAGCCCCTCAAAATCTAACTACTACACAACCCTTTTGAACAAAAAGAAAAGCCCAGAAGAATACTCTGATAAATTTGCGGAACATCACGATACAGCAGCAATTGAATCAGATGATTCATCTTCCTCATACTCCTATCCCTGGGCCTGAAACATCTCATCCCAGAAAAGATTCAGAGCATGAAAATTTTAACACATCTGATATGGAGAGATATCTATCTAACCTAGCAGACAAAATCCATAATAGTTTATTAGTCACAATAGAAAAACAGACAAAAATTTTCCAAAAATAACTTTGACATGATTGGCCAGAAACTGGAAAATCATGACAAAAGAATAGGGCTCATAGAAGAAAAATCCATATCTACTGTCAAAGAAAACCAAGAGATCAGATCTGAACTTCAATCTTTTAAAGAAAAAAATGGCAGACATGGAAGATAGAAGCAGGCACAATAAAATTAAAATTAGAGGTATCCCTCTAATTTTCCCTCTGAGAAATGATTCTCCCAAATAATCTCATGGAATGTACTAAAGAAGTGTTCCGTAAAATTATTCCAACTCTAACAGACCAAGAATTGACAATAGACAGGATCCACAGACTTCCAAAGCCCCCAAATATTGCTAAAAATCTTCCAAGAGATACTATCTTGCGGATACATTTTTTCTATATTAATGGAAACTCCTTTTTTTTACAAAGGAAAAACACATGTCATACCTACTGTTATGTAGGCAATCCAGTGACACAGTGTGCCAGCAATCAGAGCACATACAGTGATCTGACAATAACCCCAAAAACAATAGAACGAGCTCTGAGACGTGGAATCTCTGTAGACCGCAATACCTGAACCTATCCTAAACACAACTAAAGGCAGCTGTGGATTGCGCCTGTTACTACCTATGCAACTCGGCACAGCCTGAGGAGCTGACTAGCCTGAAGATAGAAAAACAAGCCTGGCTTGCCTCAGAGAAATACCCCAAAGGAAAAGGCAGCCCCCCACATATAATGACTGTTAGCAAGATGAAAAGACAAACGTAGGGATGAAATAGATTCAGCAAAGTGAGGCCCGATATTCTAGATAGAGCGAGGATAGCAAAGAGAACTTTGCAGTCTACAAAAAACCCTAAAGCAAAAAACCACGCAAAGGGGGCAAAAAGACCCACCGTGCCGAACTAACGGCACGGCGGTGCACCCTTTGCGTCTCAGAGCTTCCAGCAAAAACGAATAGACAAGCTGGACAGAAAAAGTAGCAACAAAAGCAAAAAGCACTTATCTAAGCAGAGCAGCAGGCCACAGGAAAGATCCAGAAGCTCAGGTCCAACACTGGAACATTGACAAGAAGCAAGGAAGACAGAATCAGGTGGAGTTAAATAACAAAGCAGCCAACGAGCTCACCAGAACACCTGAGGGAGGAAGCTCAGAAGCTGCAGTACCACTTGTGACCACAGGAGTGAATTCAGCCACAGAATTCACAACAGTACCCCCCCCTTGAGGAGGGGTCACCGAACCCTCACCAGAGCCCCCAGGCCGACCAGGATGAGCCACATGAAAGGCACGAACAAGATCTGGAGCATGGACATCAGAGGCAAAAACCCAGGAATTATCTTCCTGAGCATAACCCTTCCATTTAACCAGATACTGGAGTTTCCGTCTAGAAACACGAGAATCCAAAATTTTCTCTACAATATACTCCAATTCCCCCTCCACCAAAACCGGGGCAGGAGGCTCAACAGATGGAACCATAGGTGCCACGTATCTCCGCAACAACGACCTATGGAATACATTATGTATGGAAAAGGAGTCTGGGAGGGTCAGACGAAAAGACACAGGATTGAGAATCTCAGAAATCCTATACGGACCAATAAAACGAGGTTTAAATTTAGGAGAGGAAACCTTCATAGGAATATGACGAGAAGATAACCAAACCAGATCCCCAACACGAAGTCGGGGACCCACACGGCGTCTGCGATTAGCGAAAAGTTGAGCCTTCTCCTGGGACAAGGTCAAATTGTCCACTACCTGAGTCCAGATCTGCTGCAACCTGTCCACCACAGAATCCACACCAGGACAGTCCGAAGACTCAACCTGTCCTGAAGAGAAACGAGGATGGAACCCAGAATTGCAGAAAAATGGAGAGACCAAGGTAGCCGAGCTGGCCCGATTATTAAGGGCGAACTCAGCCAACGGCAAAAAGGACACCCAATCATCCTGGTCTGCAGAAACAAAACATCTCAGATATGTCTCCAAGGTCTGATTGGTTCGTTCAGTCTGGCCATTAGTCTGAGGATGGAAAGCCGAGGAAAAAGACAGGTCAATGCCCATCCTACCACAAAAGGCTCGCCAAAACCTCGAAACAAACTGGGAACCTCTGTCAGAAACAATATTCTCTGGAATGCCATGCAAACGAACCACATGCTGGAAGAACAAAGGCACCAAATCAGAGGAGGAAGGCAATTTAACCAAGGGCACCAGATGGACCATTTTAGAACAGCGATCACAGACCTCCCAAATGACTGACATCTTTTGAGAAACGGGAAGGTCAGAAATGAAATCCATCGAAATATGTGTCCAAGGCCTCTTTGGGACCGGCAAGGGCAAAAGCAACCCACTGGCACGTGAACAGCAGGGCTTAGCCCTAGCACAAATCCCACAGGACTGCACAAAAGTACGTACATCCCGTTACAGAGATGGCCACCAGAAGGATCTAGCCACCAACTCTCTGGTACCAAATATTCCAGGATGACCAGCCAACACCGAACAATGAAGTTCAGAGATAACTTTAGTAGTCCACCTATCAGGGACGAACAGTTTCTCCGCCGGACAACGATCAGGTTTATTCGCCTGAAATTTTTGCAACACTCGCCGCAAATCAGGGGAGATGGCAGACACAATGACTCCTTCCTTGAGGATACTCGCCGGCTCAGATGAACCCGGAGAGTCGGGCACAAAACTCCTAGACAGAGCATCCGCCTTAACATTTTTAGAGCCCGGAAGGTACGAAATCACAAAATCGAAGCGGGCAAAAAATAACGACCAACGGGCCTGTCTAGGATTCAAGCGCTTGGCAGACTCGGGATAAGTAAGGTTCTTATGATCAGTCAATACCACCACGCGATGCTTAGCTCCTTCAAGCCAATGACGCCATTCCTCGAATGCCCACTTCATGGCCAGCAACTCTCGGTTGCCCACATCATAATTACGCTCAGCAGCCGAAAACTTCCTGGAAAAGAAAGCACATGGTTTCAACACTGAGCAACCAGAACCTCTCTGTGACAAAACCGCCCCTGCTCCAATCTCAGAAGCATCAACCTCGACCTGGAACGGAAGAGAAACATCTGGTTGACACAACACAGGGGCAGAAGAAAAACGATGCTTCAACTCCTGAAAAGCTTCCACAGCAGCAGAAGACCAATTAACCAAATCAGCACCCTTCTTGGTCAAATCGGTCAATGGTTTGGCAATGCTAGAAAAATTACAGATGAAGCGACGATAAAAATTAGCAAAGCCCAGGAATTTTTGCAGACTTTTCAGAGATGTCGGCTGAGTCCAATCCTGGATGGCTTGGACCTTAACCGGATCCATCTCGATAGTAGAAGGGGAAAAGATGATCCCCAAAAATGAAACTTTCTGCACACCGAAGAGACACTTTGATCCCTTCACAAACAAAGAATTAGCACGCAGGGACCTGGAAAACCATTCTGACCTGCTTCACATGAGAGTCCCAATCATCTGAGAAGATCAAAATGTCATCCAAGTAAACAATCAGGAATTTATCCAGATACTCATGGAAGATGTCATGCATAAAAGACTGAAACACAGATGGAGCATTGGCAAGTCCGAACGGCATCACTACATACTCAATCCGAGCGCCAGGAAAAACGCATTGACATTACTCAATGCAGGGTCTCCCGGCGCAAGAGAAAATGCCCAGTCCTGAGGGTCGCCGCGCAAAAAAGAAATAATAATCAAAACCTGTTGAATAGGATTACCAGAAGAATGAGGTTTCAAGGCCAGAAATAGCTTACAATTATTTTTGAAATTAAGAAACTTCGTTCTATCACCAAAAAACAAATCAGGAATAGGAATTCTTGGTTCTAACATAGATTTCTGATCAATAGTATCTTGAATCCTTTCTACATTTGTAACGAGATTATCCATTGAAGAGCACAGACCCTGAATATCCATGTCCACACCTGTGTCCTGAAACACCCAAATGTCTAGGGGAAAAAAAAGACTGAACACAGAGCTGAGAAAAAAAAATGTCAGAACTTCTTTTTTCCCTCTATTGAGAATCATTAGGTTTAGGCTCCTTGTACTGTTATGTAGGCAATCCAGTGACACAGTGTGCCAGCAATCAGAGCACATACAGTGATCTGACAATAACCCCAAAAACAATAGAACGAGCTCTGAGACGTGGAATCTCTGTAGACCGCAATACCTGAACCTATCCTAAACACAACTAAAGGCAGCTGTGGATTGCGCCTGTCACTACCTATGCAACTCGGCACAGCCTGAGGAGCTGACTAGCCTGAAGATAGAAAAACAAGCCTGGCTTGCCTCAGAGAAATACCCCAAAGGAAAAGGCAGCCCCCCACATATAATGACTGTTAGCAAGATGAAAAGACAAACGTAGGGATGAAATAGATTCAGCAAAGTGAGGCCCGATATTCTAGATAGAGCGAGGATAGCAAAGAGAACTTTGCAGTCTACAAAAAACCCTAAAGCAAAAAACCACGCAAAGGGGGCAAAAAGACCCACCGTGCCGAACTAACGGCACGGCGGTGCACCCTTTGCGTCTCAGAGCTTCCAGCAAAAACGAATAGACAAGCTGGACAGAAAAAGTAGCAACAAAAGCAAAAAGCACTTATCTAAGCAGAGCAGCAGGCCACAGGAAAGATCCAGAAGCTCAGGTCCAACACTGGAACATTGACAAGGAGCAAGGAAGACAGAATCAGGTGGAGTTAAATAACAAAGCAGCCAACGAGCTCACCAGAACACCTGAGGGAGGAAGCTCAGAAGCTGCAGTACCACTTGTGACCACAGGAGTGAATTCAGCCACAGAATTCACAACAACCTACCCTGAAGAAGGCATCGATTTTTTTAAGTCCATCAACATTCCTCTTCGTAAATTCACTTTGGATTCAATGGATCTTATCAAACCCTCTTGACTCATATATCTTGCTGGAATTAACCCCTCTTTGACCTTAGACGTACTATCCCGTCGAGGTGCCCTGGGCCTATCTGACCCTGGACGGGATAGTACGTCATAGCGATCGGCAGCGCTCACGGGGGGAGCGCCGCCGATTGCGGCCGGGTGTCAGCTGCTTATCGCAGCTGACATCCGGCACTATGTGCCAGGAGCGGCCACGGACCGCCCCCGGCACATTAACCCCCGGCACACCGCGATCAAAGATGATTGCGATGTGCTAGCGGTACAGGGAAGCATCGCGCAGGGAGGGGGCTCCCTGCGGGCTTCCCTGAGCCCCCAGCAGCAACGCGATGTGATCGCGTTGCTGCGAGGGTCTTACCTCCCTCCCTGCTTGCTCCAGGCCCGGATCCAAGATGGCCACGGATCCGGGTCCTGCAGGGAGGGAGGTGGCTTCACAGAGCCTGCTCAGAGCAGGCACTGTGAAGCCTGCAGTGCTGCATGTCAGGTGCTGCATGTCAGATCTGACAGAGTGCTGTGCAAACTGTCAGATCACTGATCTGTGATGTCCCCCCTGGGACAAAGTAAAAAAGTTTAAAAAAGTTTTTTTCCAAATGTGTAAAATAAAATAAAAAAAAATATTCCTAAATAATGAAAAAAAAAAATATATATATATATATATATATATTATTCCCATAAATACATTTCTTCATCTAAATAAAAAAAAAACAATAAAAGTGCACATATTTAGTATCGCCGTGTCCGTAACGACCCGACCTATAAAACTGGCCCACTAGTTAACCCCTTCAGTAAACACCGTAAGAAAAAAAAAAAACGAGGCAAAAAACAACGCTTTATTATCATACCGCCGAACAAAAAGTGGAATAACACGCGATCAAAAAGACAGATATAAATAACCATGGTACCGCTGAAAACATCATCTTGTCCTGCAAAAAACGAGCCGCCATACAGCATCATCAGCAAAAAAATAAAAAAGTTATAGTCCTGAGAATAAAGCGATGCAAAAATAATTATTTTTTCTGTAAAATAGTTTTTATCGTATAAAAGCGCCAAAACATAAAAAATGATATAAATGAGGTGTCGCTGTAATCGTACTGAACCGAAGAATAAAACTGCTTTATCAATTTTACCAAACACGGAACGGTATAAACGCCTCCCCCAAAAGAAATTCATGAATAGCTGGTTTTTGGTCACAAAAACTCACAAAAATCGGAATAAAAAGCGATCAAAAAATGTCACGTGCCCGAAAATGTTGCCAATAAAAACGTCAACTCGTCCCGCAAAAAGCAAGACCTGACATGACTCTGTGGACCAAAATATGGAAAAATTGTAGCTCTCAAAATGTGGTAACGCAAAAAATATTTTTTGCAATAAAAAGCGTCTTTCAGTGTGTGACGGCTGCCAATCATAAAAACCCGCTATAAAAGTAAATCAAACCCCCCTTCATCACCCCCTTAGTTAGGGAAAAATAAAAAAAATGTATTTATTTCCATTTTCCCATTAGGGTTAGGGCTAGGGTTATGGCTAGGGTTAGGGCTGGGGTTAGGGCTAGAGTTAGGGCTAGGATTAGGGTTAGGGCTAGGGTTGGGGCTACATTTAGGGTTGGGGCTAAAGTTAGGGTTAGGGTTTAGATTACATTTACAGTTGGGAATAGGGTTGGGATTAGGGTTAGGGGTGTGTCAGGGTTAGAGGTGTGGTTAGGGTTACCGTTGGAATTAGGGTTAGGGATGTGTTTGGATTAGGGTTTCAGTTATAATTGGGGGGTTTCCACTGTTTAGACACATCAGGGGCTCTCCAAACACGACATGGCGTCCGATCTCAATTCCAGCCAATTCTGCGTTGAAAAAGTAAAACAGTGCTCCTTCCCTTCCGAGCTCTCCCGTGTGCCCAAACAGGGGTTTACCCCAACATATGGGGTATCGGCGTACTCAGGACAAATAGGACAACAACTTTTGGGGTCCAATTTCTCCTGTTACCCTTGGGAAAATACAAAACTAAGGGCTAAAAAATAATTTTTGTGGGAAAACAAAAAGATTTTTTATTTTCACGGCTCTGCGTTATAAACTGTAGTGAAACACTTGGGGGTTCAAAGTTCTCACAACACATCTAGATAAGTTCATTGAGGGGTCTAGTTTCCAATATGGTGTCACTTGTGGGGGGTTTCTACTGTTTAGGTACATTAGGGGCTCTGCAAACGCAATGTGATGCCTGCAGACCATTCCATCTAAGTCTGCATTCCAAATGGCGCTCCTTCCCTTCCGACCCCTCCTATGCGCCCAAACGGTGGTTCCCCCCCCACATATGGGGTATCAGCGTACTCAGGACAAATTGGACAACAACTTTTGGGGTCCAATTTCTCCTCTTACCCTAGGGAAAATACAAAACTTGGGGCTAAAAAATAATTTTTGTGGGAAAAAAATTTTGTTTTATTTTTATGGCTCTGCATTATAAACTTCTGTGAAGCCCTTGGTGGGTCAAAGTGCTCACCACACATCCAGATAAGTTCCTTAGGGGGTCTACTTTCCAAAATGGTGTCACTTGTGAGGGGTTTCAATGTTTAGGCACATCAGTGGCTCTCCAAATGCAACATGGCGTCCCATCTCAATTCCTGTCAATTTTGGCATGAAAAGTCAAACGGTGCTCCTTCCCTTCCGAGCTCTACCATGTGTCCAAACAGTGGTTTACCCCCACATATGAGGTATCAGCGTACTCAGGACAAATTGTACAACAACTTTTGAGTTCCAATTTCTTCTCTTACCCTTGGAAAAATAAAAAATTGGGGGCAAAAATATAATTTTTGTGAAAAAATATGATTTTTTATTTTTACGGTTCTGCATTATAAACTTCTGTGAAGCACTTGGTGGGTCAAAGTGCTCACCACACCTCTAGATAAGTTCCTTAGGGGGTCTACTTTCCAAAATGGTGTCACTTGTGGGGGGTTTCAATGTTTAGGCACATCAGTGGCTCTCCAAACGCAACATGGTGTCCTATCTCAATTCCTGTCAATTTTGCATTGAAAAGTCAAATTGCCCTCCTTTGCTTCCAAGCTCTGTCATGCGCCCAAACAGTGGTTTACCCCCACATATGGGGTATCGGCGTACTCAGGACAAATTGTACAACAACTTTTGGGGTCCATTTTCTCCTGTTACCCTTGGTAAAATAAAACAAATTGGAGCTGAAGTAAATTTTTTGTGAAAAAAGTTAAATGTTCATTTTTATTTAAACATTCCAAAAATTCCTATGAAACACCTGAAGGGTTAATAAACTTCTTGAATGTGGTTTTGAGCACCTTGAGGGGTGCAGTTTTTAGAATGGTGTCACACTTGGGTATTTTCTATCATATAGACCCCTCAAAATGACTTCAAATGAGATGTGGTCCCTAAAAAAAAAATGGTGTTGTAAAAATGAGAAATTGCTGGTCAACTTTTAACCCTTATAACTCCCTAACAAAAAAAAATTTTGGTTCCAAAATTATGCTGATGTAAAGTAGACATGTGGGAAATGTTAATTATTAAGTATTTTGTGTGACATATCTCTGTGATTTAATTGCATAAAAATTCAAAGTTTGAAAATTGCAAAATTTTTAAAATTTTTGCCAAATTTTCGTTTTTTTCACAAATAAATGCAGGTGCTATCAAAGAAATTTTACCACTATCATGAAGTACAATATGTCACGAGAAAACAATGTCAGAATCACCAGGATCCGTTGAAGCGTTCCAGAGTTATAACCTCATAAAGGGACAGTGGTCAGAATTGTAAAAGGGGTTAATCTCATTTTTTTTTACCAGGCTTATTTTTTGAATACTTTTTTCAAATTCTGGTCAACCTTCTTTAAAAAAACGGTTATTTTCACTGAGTTCTTATTCTTTGTAATATAGTACTACTCAATAGATGTCCTCATGGAGTTTATTTTCCACTGACTTTTTTCCCCCTTCCAGTAAAGTGGATTCCTCTGGAGAAGACTCCTACGGGAGGACTGTTATGTTAACCAATTCAGTAACACAATGGACATAGCGGTCAGAACACATACAGTGATCTGACAAAGACCCAAAAATAAAGAACGAGCTCTGAGACGTGGGAACTCTGCAGACCGCAATCCCTGATCCTATCAAACCACACTAAAGGTAGCCGTGGAGCGCTCCTGACCAGAACCTAGGCGCCTCGTCACAGCCTGAGAAACTAGCTATTCCTGAAGATAGAAAAATAAGCCTACCTTGCCTCAGAGAAATTCCCCAAAGGAAAAGGCAGCCCCCCACATATAATGACTGTGAGTAAGATGAAAACACAAACATAGAGATGAAACAGATTTAGCAAAGTGAGGCCCGACTAGCTGAATAGAACGAGGATAGGGAAGATAACTTTGCGGTCAGCACAAAAACCTATAAATAACCACGCAGAGGGGACAAAAAGACCCTCCGCACCGACTAACGGTACAGAGGTCGTCCCTCTGCGTCTCAGAGCTTCCAGCAGGCGAGAAAAACCAATAAAGCAAGCTGGACTGAAAAATAGCAACAAAATAACAAAAGCAAAACTTAGCTTTGCAGAGCAGCAGGCCACAGGAATGATCCAGGGAAAAAACCAGTCCAACACTGAAACATTGACAGGAAGCATAGATCAAAGTATCAGGTGGAGTTAAGTAGAGAAGAAGCCAACGAGCTCACCAGATCACCTGAGGGAGGAAACTCAGAAGCTACAGTACCACTTTCCTCCACAAACGGAAGATCCCAAAGAGAATCAGCCGAAGTACCACTTGTGACCACAGGAGTGAACTCTGCCACAGAATTCACAACAGTACCCCCCCCCCTTGAGGAGGGGTCACCGAACCCTCACCAGAGCCCCCAGGCCGACCAGGATGAGCCACATGAAAGGCACGAACAAGATCGGGAGCATGGACATCAGAGGCAAAAACCCAGGAATTATCTTCCTGAGCATAACCCTTCCATTTAACCAGATACTGGAGTTTCCGTCTTGAAACACGAGAATCCAAAATCTTCTCCACAATATACTCCAATTCCCCCTCCACCAAAACCGGGGCAGGAGGCTCAACAGATGGAACCATAGGTGCCACGTATCTCCGCAACAATGACCTATGGAATACGTTATGTATGGAAAAAGAATCTGGAAGGGTCAGACGAAAAGACACAGGATTAAGAACCTCAGAAATCCTATACGGACCAATAAAACGAGGTTTAAACTTAGGAGAGGAAACCTTCATAGGAATATGACGAGAAGATAACCAAACCAGATCCCCAACACGAAGTCGGGGACCCACACGGCGTCTGCGATTAGCGAAAAGTTGAGCCTTCTCCTGGGACAAGGTCAAATTGTCCACTACCTGAGTCCAAATCTGCTGCAACCTGTCCACCACCTTATCCACACCAGGACAGTCCGAAGACTCAACCTGTCCAGAAGAGAAACGAGGATGGAACCCAGAATTGCAGAAAAACGGTGAAACCAAGGTAGCCGAGCTGGCCTGATTGTTAAGGGCGATCTCAGCCAAAGGCAAAAAGGACACCCAGTCATCCTGATCAGCAGAAACAAAGCACCTCAGATATGTTTCCAAGGTCTGATTGGTTCGCTCGGTCTGGCCATTAGTCTGAGGATGGAAAGCCGAGAAAAAAGACAAGTCAATGCCCATCCTACCACAAAAGGCTCGCCAAAACCTCGAAACAAACTGGGAACCTCTGTCAGAAACAATATTCTCTGGAATGCCATGCAAACGAACCACATGCTGGAAGAACAAAGGCACCAAATCAGAGGAGGAAGGCAATTTAGACAAGGGTACCAGATGGACCATCTTAGAAAAGCGATCACAGACCACCCAAATGACTGACATCTTTTGAGAAACGGGAAGGTCAGAAATAAAATCCATAGAGATATGTGTCCAAGGCCTCTTCGGGACCGGCAAGGGCAAAAGCAACCCACTGGCACGAGAACAGCAGGGCTTAGCCCGAGCACAAATCCCACAGGACTGCACAAAAGTACGCACATCCCGCGACAGAGAGGGCCACCAAAAGGATCTAGCCACTAACTCTCTGGTACCAAAGATTCCAGGATGACCAGCCAACACCGAACAATGAAGTTCAGAGATAACTCTATTCGTCCACCTATCAGGGACAAACAGTCTCTCCGCTGGGCAACGATCAGGTTTATTAGCCTGAAATTTTTGCAGCACCCGCCGCAAATCAGGGGAGATGGCAGACACAATTACTCCTTCCTTGAGAATACCCGCCGGCTCAGATAAACCCGGAGAGTCGGGTACAAAACTCCTAGACAGAGCATCCGCCTTCACATTTTTAGAGCCCGGAAGGTACGAAATCACAAAGTCAAAACGGGCAAAAAACAACGACCAACGAGCTTGTCTAGGATTCAAGCGCTTGGCAGACTCGAGATAAGTCAAGTTCTTATGATCAGTCAATACCACCACGCGATGCTTAGCTCCTTCAAGCCAATGACGCCACTCCTCGAATGCCCACTTCATGGCCAGCAACTCTCGGTTGCCCACATCATAATTTCGCTCAGCAGGCGAAAACTTCCTGGAAAAGAAAGCGCATGGTTTCATCACTGAGCAACCAGAACCTCTCTGCGACAAAACAGCCCCTGCTCCAATCTCAGAAGCATCAACCTCGACCTGAAACGGAAGAGAAACATCTGGCTGACACAACACAGGGGCAGAAGAAAAACGACGCTTCAACTCTTGAAAAGCCTCCACAGCAGCAGAAGACCAATTGACCACATCAGCACCCTTCTTGGTCAAATCGGTCAATGGTTTAGCAATACTAGAAAAATTGCATATGAAGCGACGATAAAAATTAGCAAAGCCCAGGAACTTTTGCAGACTTTTCAGAGATGTCGGCTGAGTCCAATCATGGATGGCTTGGACCTTAACAGGATCCATCTCGATAGTAGAAGGGGAAAAGATGAACCCCAAAAATGAAACCTTCTGCACACCAAAGAGACACTTTGATCCCTTCACAAACAAAGAATTAGCACGCAGGACCTGAAAAACCGTTCTGACCTGCTTCACATGAGGCTCCCAATCATCCGAGAAGATCAAAATGTCATCCAAGTACACAATCAGGAATTTATCCAGGTACTCTCGGAAGATGTCATGCATAAAGGACTGAAACACTGATGGAGCATTGGCAAGTCCGAACGGCATCACAAGATACTCAAAATGACCCTCGGGCGTATTAAATGCAGTTTTCCATTCATCGCCCTGCTTAATTCGCACCAGATTATACGCACCACGAAGATCTATCTTAGTGAACCAACTAGCCCCCTTAATCCGAGCAAACAGATCAGATAACAATGGCAAGGGGTACTGAAATTTAACCGTGATCTTATTTAGAAGGCGGTAATCTATACAAGGTCTCAGCGAACCATCCTTCTTGGCTACAAAAAAGAACCCTGCTCCTAATGGCGACGATGACGGGCGAATATGCCCCTTCTCCAGGGATTCCTTCACATAATTGCGCATAGCGGTGTGCTCAGGCACGGACAAATTAAACAATCGGCCTTTTGGGAATTTACTACCAGGAATCAAATTGATAGCACAATCACAATCCCTATGCGGAGGTAGGGTATCGGACTTGGGCTCATCAAATACATCCCGGTAATCAGACAAGAACTCTGGGACCTCAGAAGGGGTGGATGACGAAATTGACAGAAATGGAACATCACCATGTACCCCCTGACAACCCCAGCTGGAAACCGACATGGATTTCCAATCTAATACTGGATTATGGACTTGTAGCCATGGCAACCCCAAAACGACCACATCATGCAGATTATGCAACACCAGAAAGCGAATATCCTCCTGATGTGCAGGAGCCATGCACATGGTCAGCTGGGTCCAGTACTGAGGCTTATTCTTGGCCAAAGGTGTAGCATCAATTCCTCTCAATGGAATAGGACACTGCAAGGGCTCCAAGAAAAACCCACAACGCTTAGCATACTCTAAATCCATCAAATTCAGGGCAGCGCCTGAATCCACAAATGCCATGACAGAATACGATGACAAAGAGCAGATCAAGGTAACGGACAGAAGAAATTTTGACTGTACTGTACCAATGGTGGCAGACCTAGCGAACCGCTTAGAGCGCTTAGGACAATCAGTGATGGCATGAGTGGAATCACCACAGTAGAAACACAGACCATTCAGACGTCTGTGTTCATGCCGTTCAACTCTGGACAAAGTCCTATCGCACTGCATAGGCTCAGGTTTAAGCTCAGGTAATACCGCCAAATGGTGCACAGATTTACACTCACGCAAGCGTCGACCGATCTGAATGGCCAAAGACATAGATTCATTCAGACCATCAGGCATAGGAAATCCCACCATGACATCTTTAACCCCTTTACCCCCAAGGGTGGTTTGCACGTTAATGACCAGGCCAATTTTTACAATTCTGACCACTGTCCCTTTATGAGGTTATAACTCCGAAACGCTTCAACGGATCCTGGTGATTCTGACATTGTTTTCTCGTGACATATTGTACTTCATGATAGTGGTAAAATTTCTTTGATAGTACCTGCGTTTATTTGTGAAAAAAACGGAAATTTGACGAAAATTTTGAAAATTTCGCAATTTTCAAACTTTGAATTTTTATGCAATTAAATCACAGAGATATGTCACACAAAATACTTAATAATTAACATTTCCCACATGTCTCCTTTACATCAGCATAATTTTGGAACCAATTTTTTTTGTTGTTAGGGAGTTATAAGGGTTAAAAGTTGACCAGCAATTTCTCATTTTTACAACACCATTTTTTTTTAGCGACCACGTCTCATTTGAAGTCATTTTGAGGGGTCTATATGATAGAAAATGCCCAAGTGTGACACCATTCTAAAAACTGCACCCCTCAAGGTGCTCAAAACCACATTCAAGAAGTTTATTAACCCTTCAGGTGTTTAATAGGAATTTTTGGAATGTTTAAATAAAAATGAACATTTAACTTTTTTACACAAAAAATTTACTTCAGCTCCAATTTGTTTTATTTTACCAAGGGTAACAGGAGAAATTGGACCCAAAAAGTTGTTGTCCAATTTGTCCTGAGTACGCTGATACCCCATATGTGGCAGTAAACCACTGTTTGGGCGCATGGGAGAGCTCGGAAGGGAAGGAGCGCTATTTGACTTTTCAATGCAAAATTGACAGGAATTGAGATGGGACGCCATGTTGCGTTTGGAGAGCCACTGATGTGCCTAAACATTGAAACCCCCCACAAGTGACACCATTTTGGAAAGTAGACCCCCTAAGGAACTTATCTGGATGTGTGGTGAGCACTTTGACCCACCAAGTGCTTCACAGAAGTTTATAATGCAGAACCGTAAAAATAAAAAATCATATTTTTTCACAAAAATTATATTTTTGCCCCCAATTTTTTATTTTTCCAAGGGTAAGAGAAGAAATTGGACCTCAAAAGTTGTTGTCCAATTTGTCCTGAGTACGCTGATACCCCATATGTGGCAGTAAACCACTGTTTGGGCGCATGGGAGAGCTCGGAAGGGAAGGAGCGCAGTTTGACTTTTCAATGCAAAATTGACAGAAATTGAGATGGGACGCCATGTTGCGTTTGGAGAGCCACTGATGTGCCTAAACATTGAAACCCCCCACAAGTGACACCATTTTGGAAAGTAGACCCCCTAAGGAACTTATCTAGAGGTGTGGTGAGCACTTTGACCCACCAAGTGCTTCACAGAAGTTTATAATGCAGAACCGTAAAAATAAAAAATCATATTTTTTCACAAAAATTATATTTTTGCCCCCAATTTTTTATTTTTCCAAGGGTAAGAGAAGAAATTGGACCTCAAAAGTTGTTGTCCAATTTGTCCCGAGTACGCTGATACCCCATATGTGGCAGTAAACCACTGTTTGGGCGCATGGGAGAGCTCGGAAGGGAAGGAGCGCCGTTTGACTTTTCAATGCAAAATTGACTGGAATTGAGATGGGACGCCATGTTGCGTTTGGAGAGCCACTGATGTGCCTAAACATTGAAACCCCCCACAAGTGACACCATTTTGGAAAGTAGACCCCCTAAGGAACTTATCTGGATGTGTGGTGAGCACTTTGACCCACCAAGGGCTTCACAGAAGTTTATAATGCAGAGCCATAAAAATAAAACAAAATTTTTTTCCCACAAAAATTATTTTTTAGCCCCCAGTTTTGTATTTTCCCTAGGGTAACAGGAGAAATTGGACCCCAAAAGTTGTTGTCCAATTTGTCCTGAGTACGCTGATACCCCATATGTGGGGGGGAACCACCGTTTGGGCGCATGGGAGGGTTCGGAAGGGAAGGAGCGCCATTTGGAATGCAGACTTAGATGGAATGGTCTGCAGGCGTCACATTGCGTTTGCAGAGCCCCTAATGTACCTAAACAGTAGAAACCCCCCACAAGTGACACCATTTTGGAAAGTAGACCCCCTAAGGAACTCATCTTGATGTGTTGTGAGAGCTTTGAACCCCCAAGTATTTCACTACAGTTTATAACGCAGAGCCATGCAAATAAAAAATATTTTTTTTCCACAAAAATTATATTTTAGCCCCCAGTTTTGTATTTTTCCAAGGTTAGCAGGAGAAATTGGACCCTAAATGTTGTTGTCCAATTTGTCCTGAGTACGCTGATACCCGATATGTGGGGGGGAACCACCGTTTGGGCGCAAGGGAGGGCTCGGAAGGGAAGGAGCATCATTTGGAATGCAGACTTAGATGGATTGGTCTGCAGGCGTCACATTGCGTTTGCAGAGCCCCTAATGTACCTAAACAGTAGAAACCCCCCACAAGTGACCCCATATTGGAAACTAGACCCCTCAATGAACTTATCTAGATGTGTTGTGAGAACTTTGAACCCCCAAGTGTTTCACTACAGTTTATAACGCAGAGCCGTGAAAATAAAAAATCTTTTTGTTTTCCCACAAAAATTATTTTTTAGCCCCCAGTTTTGTATTTTCCCAAGGGTAACAGGAGAAATTGGTCCACAAAAGTTGTTGTCCAATTTGTCCTGAGTACGCTGATACCCCATATGTTGGGGTAAACCCCTGTTTGGGCACACAGGAGAGCTCGGAAGGGAAGGAGCACTGTTTTACTTTTTCAACGCAGAATTGGCTGGAATTGAGATCGGACGCCATGTCGTGTTTGGAGAGCCCCTGATGTGCCTAAACAGTGGAAACCCCCCAATTATAACTGAAACCCTAATCTAAACACACCCCTAACCCTAATTCCAACGGTAACCCTAACCACACCTCTAACCCTGACACACCCCTAACCCTAATCCCAACCCTATTCCCAACTGTAAATGTAATCTAAACCCTAACCCTAACTTTAGCCCCAACCCTAACTGTAGCCCCAACCCTAACCCTAACCCTAGCCCTAACCCTAGCCCTAGCCGTAACCCTAGCCCTAACCCTAGCCCTAACCCTAACCCTAGCCCTAACCCTAGCCCTAACCCTAACCCTAGCCCTAACCCTAGCCCTAACCCTAGCCCTAACCCTAGCCCTAACCCTAGCCCTAACCCTAGCCCTAGCCCTAACCCTAGCCCTAACCCTAGCCCTAACCCTAGCCCTAACCCTAACCCTAGCCCTAGCCCTAACCCTAGCCCTAGCCCTAACCCTAGCCCTAATGGGAAAATGGAAATAAATACATTTTTTTTTATTTTTCCCTAACTAAGGGGGTGATGAAGGGGGGTTTGATTTACTTTTATAGCGAGTTTTTTAGCGGATTTTTATGATTGGCAGCCGTCACACACTGAAAGACCCTTTTTATTGCAAAAAATATTTTTTGCAATACCACATTTTGAGAGCTATAATTTTTCCATATTTTGGTCCACAGAGTCATGTGAGGTCTTGTTTTTTGCGGGACGAGTTGACGTTTTTATTGAAAACATTTTTGGGCACGTGACATTTTTTTATCGCTTTTTATTCCGATTTTTGTGAGGAAGAATGACCAAAAGCCAGCTATTCATGAATTTCTATTGGGGGAGGCATTTATACCGTTCCGCGTTTGGTAAAATTGATAAATCAGTTTTATTCTTCGGGTCAGTACGATTACAGCGATACCTCATTTATATCATTTTTTTATGGTTTGGTGCTTTTATACGATAAAAACTATTTTACAGAAAAAATAATTATTTTTGCATCGCTTTATTCTCAGGACTATAACTTTTTTATTTTTTTGCTGATGATGCTGTATGGCGGCTCTTTTTTTGCGGGACAATATGACGCTTTCAGCGGTACCATGGTTATTTATATCTGTCCTTTTGATCGCGTGTTATTCCACTTTTTGTTCGGCGGTATGATAATAAAGCGTTGTTTTTTGCCTCGTTTTTTTTTTTTTTTTCTTACGGTGTTTACTGAAGGGGTTAACTAGTGGGACAGTTTTATAGGTCGGGTCGTTACGGACGCGGCGATACTAAATATGTGTACTTTTATTGGTTTTTTTTTTTTATTTAGATGAAGAAATGTATTTATGGGAATAATATTTTTTTTTTTTTTCATTATTTTGGAATATTTTTTTTTATTTTTTTTACACATTTGGAAATTTTTTTTTTTACTTTTTTACTTTGTCCCAGGGGGGGACATCACAGATCAGTGATCTGACAGTTTGCACAGCACTCTGTCAGATCACTGATCTGATAGCAGTGCAGGCTGCTTCACAGTGCCTGCTCTGAGCAGGCTCTGTGAAGCCACCTCCCTCCCTGCAGGACCCGGATCCGCGGCCATCTTGGATCCGGGGCTCGAGCAGGGAGGGAGGTGAGGAGACCCTCGCAGCAACGCGATCACATCGCGTTGCTGCGGGGGGCTCAGGGAAGCCCGCAGGGAGCCCCCTCCCTGCGCGGTGCTTCCCTGCACCGCCGGCACATCGCGATCATCTTTGATCGCGGTGTGCCAGGGGTTAATGTGCCGGGGGCGGTCCGTGACCACTCCTGGCACATAGTGCCGGATGTCAGCTGCGAGAAGCAGCTGACACCCGGCCGCGATCGGCCGCGCTCCCCCCGTGAGCGCGGCCGATCGGCTATGACGTACTATCCCGTCCAGGGTCAGATAAGCCCAGGGCACCTCGACGGGATAGTACGTCTAAGGTCACAGAGGGGTTAAGGGCTTCAGAGAGACCCTTTCTGAAAATCGCTGCGAGCGCAGCTTCATTCCATTGAGTGAGTACAGACCACTTTCTAAATTTTTGACAGTATACCTCTATCTCATCCTGACCCTGACACAAAGCCAGCAAATTTTTCTCTGCCTGATCCACTGAATTAGGCTCATCGTACAGCAATCCGAGCGCCAGGAAAAACGCATCAATATTACTTAATGCAGGATCTCCTGGCGCAAGAGAAAATGCCCAATCCTGAGGGTCGCCACGCAAAAAAGAAATAATAATTCTCACTTGTTGAGCTGGGTCACCAGAGGAGTGAGGTTTCAAGGCCAAAAACAGTTTGCAATTATTTTTGAAATTCACAAACTTGACTCTATCACCATAAAACAAATCAGGAATAGGAATTCTTGGTTCAAAAATAGGCTTCTGAACCACCAAATCTTGAATCTTTTGCACATTTATAACGAGATTATCCATTGAAGAGCACAGACCCTGAATCTCCATGTCCACACCTGTGTCCTGAACCACCCAAATGTCTAGGGGAAAAAAAAGGAAAAACACAGTGCAAAGGAAAAAAAAAATGGTCTCAGAACTTCTTTTTTCCCTCTATTGAGAATCATTAGCACTTTGGCTTCCTGTACTGTTATGTTAACCAATTCAGTAACACAATGGACATAGCGGTCAGAACACATACAGTGATCTGACAAACACCCAAAAATAAAGAACGAGCTCTGAGACGTGGGAACTCTGCAGACCGCAATCCCTGATCCTATCAAACCACACTAAAGGTAGCCGTGGAGCGCTCCTGACCAGAACCTAGGCGCCTCGTCACAGCCTGAGAAACTAGCTATTCCTGAAGATAGAAAAATAAGCCTACCTTGCCTCAGAGAAATTCACCAAAGGAAAAGGCAGCCCCCCACATATAATGACTATGAGTAAGATGAAAACACAAACATAGAGATGAAACAGATTTAGCAAAGTGAGGCCTGACTAGCTGAATAGAACGAGGATAGGGAAGATAACTTTGCGGTCAGCACAAAAACCTATAAATAACCACGCAGAGGGGACAAAAAGACCCTCCGCACCGACTAACGGTACGGAGGTCGTCCCTCTGCGTCTCAGAGCTTCCAGCAGGCGAGAAAAACCAATAAAGCAAGCTGGACTGAAAAATAGCAACAAAATAACAAAAGCAAAACTTAGCTTTGCAGAGCAGCAGGCCACAGGAATGATCCAGGGAAAAAACCAGTCCAACACTGAAACATTGACAGGAAGCATAGATCAAAGTATCAGGTGGAGTTAAGTAGAGAAGAAGCCAACGAGCTCACCAGATCACCTGAGGGAGGAAACTCAGAAGCTGCAGTACCACTTTCCTCCACAAACGGAAGATCCCAAAGAGAATCAGCCGAAGTACCACTTGTGACCACAGGAGTGAACTCTGCCACAGAATTCACAACAGAGGACCTCTTTGTTCTTCATTGTTTGTTATTTTTCTTGATTGTTCTATATTTGCTGTGTTTCCCTTTCAGGACCATTTTGATTGTTTGATCATGATATAATGAAAATTAAACTGTTAACATATAACATCAGAGGACTTAGTAGTCCTAGAAAACGCTTTGCGATCCGCAATGACGTTAAAAAATCTCTCTCTGATATTGTATGTTTACAAGAGACCAAATTCAGGGCTAATGACCACCCTATTTTCACTGAAAGAAATTACCCTAACATTTTTGAATCCTCTGGCCCCAACAAAAAAAAAGCAGGCGTCATAGCCATGATCAAAAATTCTGTCTCTTTTTAATTAATGGAGGAGGTGAGAGATGAGAGGGGCCATTTCCACATTCTAATATGTAGTCTAAATAACTCTTTAACATTAAAAACATAAGCAATGTGAACAAAGGTTCTCTTTTAATTGCTGGCGACTTCAACATGGTCCCAGACGCTTCATTGGACTCTTCCACCCTGTCCAGAATCCAAATCCGCAACTCATAATAGTTGGATCTTTGAAAGAGAATCTTTGACGTTTTCCGTTGTTTAACCTCTACTTCTAGAGAGTTCAGTCACTTTTCTGATGCCCACCAATCTGTCTCAAGGATAGATTTGATCTTGACTGATGTCTTCACCCTCACCAGATTTTTGTCTGCCTCCATACGTAATAAAAGTGTCTCGGATCATGCTCCGATTGTGGGAGAGTTAGAGGAGGGGACCCCCTCTAATTTCCAAAACCTTTGGAAAAATAATGCCTCATTATTTATTAACCCATCCCTCAAGGAAGAAATATCATTGGCTATTAAAAACTATTTTAAGGAGAATGAGGAGGGTCTCATTGATCTATTCTCATGCTGGAACGCTCATAAAGCGGTACTGAGGGGGACTCTGATCCAGATTTCCTCTAGACTGAAGAAAATAAACAGGAAAACAATCTTTGATCTTCAAAATTTAATCAGAAATAAAGAATCTCTTCAGAGTTCAAAGATCTCGCCATGTCTGAAAATTCAGACAGAGATTTCCAGACTGAGAATGGAGCTGAGAGCTGCTATTTTCTCTACTTATGATGCCATACTTAAAGCCTCTAAGTGCAAACAATATGCGGATTTAAATCGTCCAACTAAATATATGACCAATAGGATCAAAAGTCGTAGAGTAAAAAATCGTATAGATAAAATCATAAATCACAATGGTAGCTCTGTCTCTCACCCACAAGATATAGCAAATGTATTTGCTAATTATCAAAACCTATACAATATAAACAAAGACCCTTCTCAATATAAACCTACTAAAGCTGACATAAATTCCTTTCTTGCATCCGTAAAACTTCCAAAAATAAGTAATGAGGATCTAAATTACCTTTCTTCACCTTTTAACCCCTCTGTGACCTTGGACGTACTATCCCGTCGAGGTGCCCTGGGCCTATCTGACCCTTGACGGGATAGTACGTCCTGCCCTTTAATGCGATACCGCGACTTAAGTCGCGGTGATCGCATTAAAATTCCGACGCCATCTCACCTGGGGGGAGATGGCCTCGGCATCCAGGGCATTGTCGCCGCCCACCCGCCCTCTCGATCGCTGTGATTGGCTGTTCAATTCTGAACAGCCAATCACAGCCATTCTCATTGTTTCAGCCAATCGGAGCGGCTGAAACAATGAGGTCACAGGCTAGGATCGAGTACCGATGTACTCGATCCTAGGTCCGGTGCCTGGCAACGCCAGGCACCGGCAAGAACACCCCGGATTGGCGCGATCGCCGATCGCATCGATCGCGCCAATCGCAGGGCACCGCGCGGTATTACCGCGCTGTGCCCTGCCGGAACCTGCGTGGATCGGTGCTCTAATAGCACCGATCCTAGGATAGGACACAGTGCAGGCCCAGCAGGGCCTGCAGGAGCCGATTGGCGCGATCGATGTCATCGTCGATCGCGCCAATCACAGGGCGCAGCGGCGATCACGCTGTGACCGCTCTGTGCCCTGCAGGTGACCTGGCTGTGACCTGCCTAGGATGGCGCGAACAGATCCGATCCTAGGCAGGTCACAGCCAGGTCACCAGGAAAGCTCTGATTGGTGGGATCGATGTTATGGTCGATCCCACCAATGACAGGTCACAGCAGCAGCATGACCGCTCTGTGACCTGTCTGTGTCACCTGCCTGACCTGTGTATGACCGCTCTGCAGGGTCCTCATTCTAGCTGAGGATTCCTACAGAGCGGTCATACTGCTGGATCTCCCTGCTGGATTTTGTGCCTGGATCTCCCTGCCGTGCTGGGTATTGTGGTGCCACAGCAGCCTGTAGCACCACAATCCCTGCTAAAGAAAGAAGACAACTAAACGTAAGTTTTATCCCTGATCCCTGCCCAATCCCCGTTCATCCACCCCAATCCCCGTTCATCCACCCCAATCCCCGTTCATCCACCCCAATCCCCGTTCATCCACCCCAATCCCCCCTTCCCCCTCTTTTTACCCCCTCCACCCCCATTTGTGCCGCCTCCGTGCGCACATTTAGTAGCCGCCGAGCGTTGATTGGTGACGCAGTTCACCGATCAACGCTCGCGCTCGCTTTTTTTCCCTCGCCCCCGTTGCGCCAACTCCGTACACACATTCCGCAGCCGCCAAAGTTTGATAAGTGACGCAGTTCACTTATCAGAGTTTGTGCCTGCCGTTTTCCTTTTTTTTTTTTTCACCCCCCTTTTGCGCCACCTGACTACAACCGTACGTTTTGATCACTGATCCCTGCCCAATCCCCACTTCCACCCCCATCTCCCTTCCCCCTCTTTTTACCCCCCTTTGCACCTCCTTCCGTGCGCCCATTTAACAGCCGCCGAACGTTGATTGGTGACGTAGTTCACCGATCAACGTTCACGCTCGCTTTTTTTCCCTCACCCCCGTTGCGCCAACTCCGTACACACATTCCGCAGCCGCCAAAGTTTGATAAGTGACGCAGTTCACTTATCAGAGTTTGTGCCTGCCGTTTTCCTTTTTTTTTTTTTCACCCCCCTTTTGCGCCACCTGACTACAACCGTACGTTTTGATCACTGATCCCTGCCCAATCCCCACTTCCACCCCCATCTCCCTTCCCCCTCTTTTTACCCCCCTTTGCACCTCCTTCCGTGCGCCCATTTAACAGCCGCCGAACGTTGATTGGTGACGCAGTTCACCGATCAACGCTCGCGCTCGCTTTTTTTCCCTCACCCCCGTTGCGCCAACTCCGTACACACATTCCGCAGCCGCCAAAGTTTGATAAGTGACGCAGTTCACTTATCAGAGTTTGTGCCTGCCGTTTTCCTTTTTTTTTTTTTCACCCCCCTTTTGCGCCACCTGACTACAACCGTACGTTTTGATCACTGATCCCTGCCCAATCCCCACTTCCACCCCCATCTCCCTTCCCCCTCTTTTTACCCCCCTTTGCACCTCCTTCCGTGCGCCCATTTAACAGCCGCCGAGCGTTGATTGGTGACGCAGTTCACCGATCAACTCTCGCGCTCGCTTTTTTCCCTTCAGCCTTTTTGCGTAACCTCCGTACATACATCCCGCAGCCGCCAAACTTTGATAAGTGACGCAGTTCTCTTATCAGAGTTTGTGCCTGCCTTTTTTTTTTTTTTTACAGGTTTTTCTTCTCCTTTTAGCATTTTCTTTTCAGATAAGTTTGCACAAATCACTATCCCCCCACACATACACATACAGTTATCAATAAAGTGCACCCAATCACCATATTCACACAAAAATGTCCCGCTCGTCCCGTTCGTCCCAACAGCGCTATTCATTGGAGGAGGCATATGCTTTCCTTGCCTCCGACACTGATAGCGAGGGAGAGGATCCCACTTTTCTTCACTTTTCTGATTCTTCATCCTCTTCCTCCTCCTCCTCCTCTTCCTCCTCGGGTCCTGCGGAACCACCACGCAGACGCCCCAGGACAGAAGATGAGGCAGCCCCCACCACTCCTGAACCAGCGCTCCCCACTGCGGAACCCACATGGACCTCGCCCCCCGAAAATTACGAGCCACTGATTCCTGATTTTGTGGCAGAATCAGGAATCAAGTTTGACACCACGGGCCTCACAGAAACAGACTTTTTCAAAGTCTTTTTCTCTGAGGATTTTATTAACCTCATGGTGGAGCAAACTAATTTGTATGCTCGTCAATTTTTGGAGCAAAACCCCGGTACATCATTTTCCAACTGGTCTCCTGTAGACGCAGTTGAAATGATGCAGTTTTGGGGCCTGGTCCTCCACATGGGGATCGTGAAGAAGCCAGAAATGCGGCAATATTGGAGTGTAGATGTTTTATATAACACTCCAGTATTCCGAATGGCCATGGTTCGGAGACGTTTTGAGGCCATCCATAAATTCCTGCATTATTCCGATAATGCACAGTGTCCCGCACGAGATGACCCCAACTTTGACCGTCTGTTCAAAGTTCGGCCGGTCATCGAACACTTCAACAAAAAGTTTTCTGAAGTGTACGTGCCCAAAAGGGACATCTGCGTTGATGAGTCCTTGGTCCATTTTAAGGGGCGGCTCGGATTCCGTCAATACCTGCCCAACAAAAGGGCCAGGTACGGAATCAAACTCTACAAGCTGTGTGAGAGTGCCTCAGGGTACATCCACAGGTTTAGAGTGTATGAAGGGAAGGACAGCAGGATTGAACCCCCTGAGTGTCCTCCTGTCCTGGGAGTGAGTGGGAAGATCGTGTGGGATTTGGTGCACCCACTGCTGGATAAAGGTTATCACCTCTATACTGATAACTTTTATACCAGCATCCCACTCTACAAATCCCTCTCTGCGCGAGGTACCGCAGCCTGCGGTACTGTGCGCAAAAATCAGAGAGGCCTCCCAAAGACGCTACTTCGGCAGATGCTCAGAAAAGGTGAGAGCAAGGCCCAATGTAGCGACCACCTGCTGGTGGTCAAGTACAAGGACAAGAGGGATGTCCTTCTCTTGACCACCATACATGGTGATGGCAGAGCCCTCAGCACTGTACGGGGTACCTCTACACAGGTCTGCAAACCGGACTGTATACTGGGCTACAACAAAAGCATGGGGGGGGTTGATCTCTCTGATCAACTCCTCCAACCATACAGTGCTTTGAGAAAGGCCAAGGTGTGGTACAAAAAGTTGGCCGTCCACATCGTACAAATGGCAATGCTCAACGCTTTCCTGCTGTTACGATGTGCACGCCACACCGATACGTCGTACCTTCAGTTCCAGGAGGTAGTGGTTAAGGCCCTGATATTTGGTACTCCGGAAGGAGAGGGCCCCAGTACTTCCGGAACTGAAGGTGCTCGTATCGTACCAGGCCAGCATTTTCCGGGGGTGGTCCCGCCAACCGGCAGAAAAGGTAAGCCGCAAAAAAGGTGCCGAGTGTGTTACAAAAGGGGAATACGCAAGGACACCATTTATCAATGCGACACCTGCCCCGAAAAACCTGGCCTGTGTATGAAGGATTGCTTCAGATTGTACCACACCTCCATGCACTACTAATTTACTTTACAAGAAAGCGTACATTAGTTCCAAAAAGGGGGCACATCTAGATAAGTTCCTTGGGGGGGGTCTAGGTTCCAAAATGATGTCACTTGTAGGTTTTTTTTACTGTTTAGGCACATCAGGGGCTCTGCAAACGGAACATGACGACCGCAGACAATTTCTGCATTCCAAAACGTCACAACTTCCCTTTCGAGCCCCAACGTGTGCCTAAACAGTTTTTTCCCACATATGGCGTACCAGCGTAATCAGGACAATTTGGACAACAACTTTTGATGTCCAATTTCTCCTGTTACCTTTGGGAAAATTAAAAATTGGGGACTAAAATATCATTTTTGTGGGAAAAAATAGGATTTTTTATTTTCACGCCTGGGCATTATAAACTTTAGTGAAGCACGTGGGGGTTCAAATTTCTCACCAAACACCTAGATAAGTTCCTTAGGGGGTACAGTTTCCAAAATGGGGTCACTTGTGGGGGGTTTCTACTGTTTAGTCACATCAGGGGCTCTGCAAATGGAACATGATGCCAGCAGAACATTCCATCAAAGTCTGCATTCCAAAACGTCACTACTTCCCTTTCGAGCCCCAACGTGTGCCCAAACAGTAGTTCCTCCCCACATATGGGGTATCAGCGTACTCAGGACAAATTGGACAACAACTTTTGGGGTCCAATTTCTCCTGGTACCCTTGGGAAAATTAAAAATTGGGGACTAAAATATCATTTTTGTGGGAAAAAATAGGATTTTTTATTTTCACACCTGGGCATTATAAACTTTAGTGAAGCACGTGGGGGTTCAAAATTCTCACCACACAACTAGATAAGTTCCTTAGGGGGTACAGTTTCCAAAATGGGGTCACTTGTGGGGGGTTTCTACTGTTTAGTCACATCAGGGGCTCTGCAAATGGAACATGATGCCAGCAGAACATTCCATCAAAGTCTGCATTCCAAAACGTCACTACTTCCCTTTCGAGCCCCAACGTGTGCCCAAACAGTAGTTCCTCCCCACATATGGGGTATCAGCGTACTCAGGACAAATTGGACAACAACTTTTGGGGTCCAATTTCTCCTGGTACCCTTGGGAAAATTAAAAATTGGGGACTAAAATATCATTTTTGTAGGAAAAAATAGGATTTTTTATTTTCACGCCTGGGCATTATATACTTTAGTGAAGCACGTGGGGGTTCAAAATTCTCACCACACAACTAGATAAGTTCCTTAGAGGGTCTAGTTTCCAAAATGGGGTCACTTGTGGGGGGTTTCCACTGTTTAGGCACATCATGGGCTCTCCAAACGCGACATGGCGTCCGATCTCAATTCCAGCCAAAGTTAGCTTGAAAAAGTCAAACGGCGCTCCTTTCCTTCTGAGCCCTGCCATGCGCCCAAACAGTGGTTCCCCCCAAATATGGGGTATCAGCGTACTCAGGACAAATTGGACAACTTTTGGGGTCCAATTTCTCCTTTTACCCTTGAGAAAATAAAAAATTGGGGACTAAACGATCATGTTTGTGGAAAAAAATAGGAATTTTTTTTTTCACGCCCGGGCGTTATAAACTTTCGTGAAGCACTTGGGGGATAAAAGTGCTCATGACACATCTAGATAAGTTCCTTAGGGGGTCTAGTTTCCAAAATGGGGTCACTTGTGGGGGGTTTCCACTGTTTAGGCACATCAGGGGGTCGCCAAACGCGACATGGCGTCCGATCTCAATTCCAGCCAAATTTAGCTTGAAAAAGTCAAACGGCGCTCCTTTCCTTCTGAGCCCTGCCATGCGCCCAAACAGTGGTCCCCCCCACATATGGGGTATCAGCGTACTCAGGACAAATTGGACAACAACTTTTGGGGTCCAATTTCTCCTTTTACCCTTGAGAAAATAAAAAATTGGGGACTAAACGATCATGTTTGTGGAAAAAATAGGATTTTTTTTTTTTCACGCCCGGGCGTTATAAACTTTCGTGAAGCACTTGGGGGATAAAAGTGCTCATGACACATCTAGATAAGTTCCTTAGGGGGTCTAGTTTCCAAAATGGGGTCATTTGTGGGAGGTTTCCACTGCTTAGGCACATCAGGGGGTCGCCAAACGCGACATGGCGTCCGATCTCAATTCCAGCCAAATTTAGCTTGAAAAAGTCAAACGGCGCTCCTTTCCTTCTGAGCCCTGCCATGCGCCCAAACAGTGGTCCCCCCCACATATGGGGTATCAGCGTACTCAGGACAAATTGGACAACAACTTTTGGGGTCCAATTTCTCCTTTTACCCTTGAGAAAATAAAAAATTGGGGACTAAACGATCATGTTTGTGAAAAAAATAGGATTTTTTTTTTTCACGCCCGGGCGTTATAAACTTTCGTGAAGCACTTGGGGGATAAAAGTGCTCATGACACATCTAGATAAGTTCCTTAGGGGGTCTAGTTTCCAAAATAGGGTCACTTGTGGGGGGTTTCCACTGTTTAGGCACATCAGGGGGTCGCCAAACGCGACATGGCGTCCGATCTCAATTCCAGCCAAATTTAGCTTGAAAAAGTCAAACGGCGCTCCTTTCCTTCTGAGCCCTGCCATGCGCCCAAAAAGTGGTTCCCCCTCACATGTGGGGTATCAGCGTACTCAGGATAAATTGGACAACAACTTTTGAGGTCCATTTTCTCTTTTTACCCTTGGGAAATTAAAAAGATTATTGCTGAAAGATCATTTTTGTGACTAAAAAGTAAAATGTTAATTTTTTCCTTCCATGTTGCTTCTGCTGCTGTGAATCACCTGAAGGGTTAATAAACTTCTTGAATGTGGTTTTGAGCACCTTGAGGGGTGCAGTTTTTAGAATGGTGTCGCTTTTGGGTATTTTCTGCCATATAGACCCTTCAAAATGACTTCAAATGTGAGGTGGTCCCTAAAAAAAATGGTTTTGTAAATTTGGTTGTAAAAATGAGAAATTGCTGGTCAAATTTTAACCCTTATAACTTCCTTGAAAAAAAAAAGTTTGTTTCAAAAATTGTGCTGATGTAAAGTAGACATGTGGGAAATGTTATTTATTAACTATATTGTGTCACATAACTCTCTGGTTTAACAGAATAAAAATTCAAAGTTGGAAAATTGTGAAATTTTCAAAATTTTCGCCAAATTTCCGTTTTTTTCACAAATAAACGCAAGTTATATCGAAGAAATTTTAGCACTATCATGAAGTACAATATGTTACAAGAAAACAATCTCAGAATCGCTAAGATCCGTTGAAGCGTTTCGGAGTTATAACCTCATAAAGGGACAGTGGTCAGAATTGTAAAAATTGGCCTGGTCATTAACGTGCAAACCACCCTTGGGGGTAAAGGGGTTAATGAGGCAGAAACATTAGAAACCATCAAACACCTGAAGTCCCAGAAATCACCAGGCCCAGATGGATTTGGTAACGATTATTACAAAACTTTTAGAGATCTATTAGCCCCTCCCATTACCAAGATGTTTAATGTCGCTTCCATCATAGGTCATTTTCCTAAAGAAATGACTGATGCAACCATAGTCTTAATTCCCAAAACAAATTCTGATCCTAATAAAGTCCCTAATGACAGACCCATATCCCTTATTAATTCGGACCTGAAAACATACACCAAAATTTTAGCTAACAGACTGAGCCAGTTTCTTCCCCATTTGATTTCAAATGACCAAATTGGTTTTATACAAAATAGAAAATCAACAGATGGAACAAGAAAACGTATTACCCTGATTAAATTGATCAAATCTAAAAATATTAAATCAACAATAATCTCACTCGATGCAGAAAAGGCATTTGATTGCCTTAATTGGACCTACTTGGAAGCGACATTACTTAAATTTGGTCTTCACTCACAATTTCCAACTAATGTGATGGCACTTTACTCCAGTCCCAATGCGAGAGTATATGTGAATAACCACCCATCAAATCCGTTCATAATTTCAAATGGCACCAGACAGGGCTGTCCACTTTCCCCCTTAAGTGTTTGTCATGGCCATTGAGCCTTTGGCACAATCTATAAAAGAAGACCCTGATATTTCTGACATTAAAACTAACCAACGGTAACATAAAATCGGCCTTTTTTCGGACGATATAATTCTATCAATCTCCAATCCTTACAACTCTATTCATAAAATTTTATCCCTGCTTTGGACTTTCTCAAAAATTTCCTACCTTAAAATTAACGACTCTAAATCTAACATTTTACAATTCCACCTAGATGCTAACCAAATCGCTGATATTAAGACGTTAACGACTTGGCATTGGTCTGATGACACTTTGACATACCTAGGTCTAAAATTCGGCAGGGACATAAACTCTTTGATTCAAACCAATTTTGAATCACTTTTCAAATCAATTGATACAGACCTCAATATATATATATATATATATATATATATATATATGCAGAGGAATCTCTTGATGGGGTAAGATAATGACCTTTAAAACATACATATTGCCAAAGATTTTATATATCTTTAGATCCCTTCCCCTAAAGATTTCGCCCTCATTATTGACTAGTCTACAATCTCGCCTCCATCATTTTATTTGGGGAGACAAAAAGGCAAGAGTAGCAACACATACTCTTTATAAAAGTAAAACTCTAGGAGGTGCAGGCCTCCCAAATATTTCTGCTTACTACTATGCCTTTCTAATTAAAAATAGTTTACATTGGTGGCCGCATTCAGAAGTTCCGGCTTGGTATGATCTCGAACTATATTTTAATAACAATAAGTTGCCAAAATGGTTAATTCTAGACTCCCTTCTTTTAAAAAAGAATCAACTCTCCATCCCATATTTCAGCCAACTTTGGAAGCATGGAAAAAATTAGCATCTCCAAAAAGAAAAGAGGCACCAATAAATTTGACTCTTTGAGAAATTTCTCCTTACCACTTATATGCTCTTTGTTTGGGCACGATATTGATCCCTTTTGGGCAACAAAAGGTATTAATAAGTTAAAGGACCTCCTCAATGATTGAAAGTGCCAACCATTCAGTTATTTTAAAAACAAGTACGATTTTCCATCCTCTCTTTTGTCAATATTTGATTTTAAAAGAGATTGTCAATAAGTTTCTGAAATCTACCCAACGCATTTCTGAAACGGCTACCAATCTAATCAATAATATTGGCCATGGTGTTTTTTGGAGTGTGAAATACATCTACAGTTGGATTAATAACTGCTCAAACTTTATCAAGACCCAAAATTTAATTAAATGGGAATCAGAGCTTCACTTAAATCCCAATACTACAGATTGGGAGATGGCATTTTCTACGTCCCTTGCCTCCACCAGTACTCGTTGGTACTATACCCCTGCCAGACTGGCAAAAATTAATAAGTCTTATCCACCAGATTGTTGGAGGGGATGTGGTCATCGTGGCAGTTTAGTTCATATTTTGTGGCATTGCCCTTATATTAGACACCTATGGACGAATATATCGAACTTAATCAATAAAATTCACTCCACGGATATCACATTATCTCCACAACTGGCTTTATTGTCTTTGGATACCCAATCAATCTCACCATCCTTGGTGGCGATTATTACTCATATTCTGCTTATTGCAAAAAATTCCATTGTTTATTACTGGAAAAGACCAGATCCCCTTTTATTTCAGGATATTATGGATAAAATCCACACTCACAATTCTTATGAACGTAAATTGGCCCTGATTGATAATAAATTTAAAAAATACTCTAGAAAATGGTCCAGATGGATTGAATTGTTCTCTCAAACTTAATAAAGTTATGTTTTTATGTATACAACACTGTGATTGTTCACAAGGACTTGCAGGTCCTTCTTGTTCCCTTCTTTTCCCTATTATCCTTTTACCCTTTCCTTCCCCTCCTTCCCCTTTTACAAATGTTTAAAATGTTCAATAAAAAGATTGAAAAAGAATAAAGGAAGGAAGGTGGCAAAAAGTACTATTTCTAGTTAGATCAAAAGGGCCATACATGAAACCTATCTGGCCTAGAACTTGACTCCTCCAATCAAGGTCAAGGCCCACTCTACAAAGTCTACTTCAGTGTCATGGGCAGAAAGAGCGCTACAGATTGGACTTATTGTCCAATAGGGATCTAGTCTTTGTCCGGAAAGGTCTCCAGGCTATTTTCCCCCCAGTGCAGAATTGGTTGGTACTTTTCCTATGCTGTCATGGAAGGTGATTAGAGAAAAAAGAATTAGACTTACCGGTAATTCTGTTTCTAGGAACCTTCCACGACCACTAATTCCCTCCCTTTCCTTGGATTTATCCTGGGTCCTTTAAGGTAGCTAGTGCTATGGTATCGGTTGTAAGTCACTGGCGATTTGGAGGGAGGAGGGGCTTTTAACCTCTCGTGCTTCCTATCCCCCATTAGGGAATGGAGACATCCTCCTATGCTGTCGTGGAAGGTTCCTAAAAACCGAATTACCAGTAAGTCTAATTCTATTTTTTCTGTTTTCGCAGCTTAAGGATGGCTTGTTTCACCTGCATGGAGAACTCCTTTAACCGCATGTTTACTTCACAGCAAAACCTTCCAAATGCAAGCACCACACCTCAAATCAACTCCAGGCTTTTTATCTGCTTAATTGAGAATGACATAACGAAAGGATTGCCCACACCTGTCCATGAAATAGCCTTGGAGTCAATTGTCCAATTACTTTTGGTCACTTTAACCCCTTCCCGACCTTTGACGCATACGCTGCGTCATGAAAGTCGGTGCCATTCCGACCCATGACGCAGCGTATGCGTCATGGAAAGATTGCGTCCCTGCAGATCCGGTGAAAGGGTTAACTCCCATTTCGCCCGATCTGCAGGGACAGGGGGAGTGGTAGTTTAGCCCAGGGGGGGTGGCTTCACCCCCCCCCCGTGGCTACGATCGCTCTGATTGGCTATTGAAAGTGAAACTGCCAATCAGAGCGATATGTAATATTTCACCTAAAAAACATGGCCATCGGCCATGGCTGGAAACACTAATGTGCCCCCACCCCACCGATCGCCCCCCCGGCCCCCCGATCTGTGGTCCGCTCCCCTCCGTCCTGTTCTCCGCTCCCCCGTCCTCCTGTCCGCTCCCCCCGTGCTCCAATCACACCCCCCGTGCTCCAATCCAACCCCCCCGCACTCCGATCCCCCCCCGCACAGCGATCCTCCCCCCCACACAGCGATCCCCCCCGTGCTCCGATCCACCCCCCCGCACAGCGATCCCCCACCCCGTGCTCCAATCCACCCCCCCGTCTTCCGATCCACCCCCCCGTGCTCCGACGCCCCCCCCCCTCGTGCCCTGATCTCCCCCCCTTATACTTACCTAGCCTCCCGGGGGCCGTCCGTCTTCTTTCCTGGGCGCCGCCATCTTCCAAAATGGCGGGCGCATGTGCAGTGCGCCTGCCGAATCTGCCGGCCGGCAGATTCGTTCCAGAGTGAATTTTGATCACTGAGATAGGTTATATCTCAGTGATCAAAATAAAAAAAATAGTAAATGACCCCCCCCTTTGTCACCCCCATAGGTAGGGACAATAAAAAAAATAAATATTTTTTTTTTTCCACTAAGGTTGGGGTAAGAACTAGGGTTAGGGGTAGGGTTAGGGTTCGGGATGTGCACACGTATTCTGGTCCTCTGCGGATTTTTCCGCAGAGGATTTGATAAATCCGCAGTGCTAAACCGCTGTGGATTTACCGCGGTTTTTCTGTGCATTTCACTGCGGTTTTACAACTGCGATTTTCTATTGGAGCAGTTGTAAAACCGCTGCGGAATCCGCAGAAAGAAGTGACATGCTGCGGAATGTAAACCGCTGAGTTTCCGTGCAGTTTTTCTGCAGCATGTGTACAGCGATTTTTGTTTCCCATAGGTTTACATTGAACTGTAAACTCATGGGAAACTGCTGCGGATCTGCAGCGTTTTCCGCAGCGTGTTCACATACCTTTAGAATTAGGCTATGTGCACACGGTGCGGATTTGGCTGCGGATCCGCAGCAGTGTTCCATCAGGTTTACAGTACCATGTAAACCTATGGAAAACCAAATCTGCTGTGCCCATGGTGCGGAAAATACCACGCGGAAACGCTGCGTTGTATTTTCCGCAGCATGTCAATTCTTTGTGCGGATTCCGCAGCGTTTTACACCTGTTCCTCAATAGGAATCCACAGGTGAAATCCGCACAAAAAACACTGGCAATCCATGGTAAATCCGCAGGTAAAACGCAGTGCCTTTTACCTGCGGATTTTTCAAAAATGGTGCAGAAAAATCTCATACGAATCCGCAACGTTGGCACATAGCCTTAGGGTTAGGGTTGGGTTGGAATTAGGGTTGTGGTTAGGGGTGTGTTGGGGTTAGGGTTGTGGTTAGGGGTGTGTTGGGGTTAGGGTTGTGATTAGGGTTACGGCTACAGTTGGGATTAGGGTTAGGGGTGTGGGGGGGTTAGTGTTGGAGTTAGAATTGAGGGGTTTCCACTGTTTAGGCACATCAGGGGGTCTCCAAACGCAACATGGCGCCACCATTGATTCCAGCCAGTCTTGTATTCAAAAAGTCAAATGGTGCTCCCTCACTTCCGAGCCCCGACGTGTGCCCAAACAGTGGTGTACCCCCACATATGGGGTACCAGCATACTCAGGACAAACTGCGCAACAATTACTGGGGTCCAATTTCTCCTGTTACCCTTGAGAAAATAAAAAATTGCTTGCTAAAACATCATTTTTGAGGAAAGAAAAATGATTTATTATTTTCACGGCTCTGCGTTGTAAACGTCTGTGAAGCTCTTGGGGGTTCAAAGTGCTCACCACATATCTAGATAAGTTTCTTGGGGGATCTAGTTTCCAAAATGGGGTCACTTGTGGGGGGTTTCTACTGTTTAGGCACACCAGGGGCTCTGCAAACACAACGTGACGTCCGCAGACCATTCCATCAAAGTCTGCATTTCAAAAGTCACTACTTCCCTTCTGAGCCCCGACGTGTGCCCAAACAGTGGTTTACCCCCACACATGGGGTATCAGCGTACTCAGAAGAAACTGGACAACAACTTTTGGGGTCCAATTTCTCCTGTAACCCTTGGGAAAATAAAAAATTCTGGGTTAAAAAATTATTTTTGAGGAAAGAAAACGTATTTATTATTTTCACTGCTCTGTGTTATGAACTTCTGTGAAGCACTTGGGGGTTCAAAGTGCTCACCTCACATCTAGATAAGTTCCTTTCGGGGTCTAGTTTCCAAAATGGGGTCACTTGTGGGGGGTTTCTACTGTTTAGGCACACCAGGGGCTCTGCAAACACAACGTGACGTCCGCAGACCATTCCATCAAAGTCTGCATTTCAAAAGTCACTACTTCCCTTCTGAGCCCCGACGTGTGCCCAAACAGTGGTTTACCCCCACACATGGGGTATCAGCGTACTCAGAAGAAACTGGACAACAACTTTTGGGGTCCAATTTCTCCTGTAACCCTTGGGAAAATAAAAAATTCTGGGCTAAAAAATTATTTTTGAGGAAAGAAAACGTATTTATTATTTTCACTGCTCTGTGTTATGAACTTCTGTGAAGCACTTGGGGGTTCAAAGTGCTCACCTCACATCTAGATAAGTTCCTTTCGGGGTCTAGTTTCCAAAATGGGGTCACTTGTGGGGGGTTTCTACTGTTTAGCCACATCAGGGCTCTGCAAACGCAACGTGACGCCGGCAGAGCATTCCATCAAAGTCTGCATTTCAAAACGTCACTACTTCACTTCCGAGCCCCAGCATGTGCCTAAACAGTGGTTTACCCCCACATATGGGGTATCAGCGTACTCAGGAGAAACTGGACAACAACTTTTGGGGTCAAATTTCTCCTGTTAACCTTGGGAAAATAAAAAATTGCGGGCTAAAAAATCATTTTTGAGAAAAGAATTTTTTTTTTTTTTCATGGCTCTGCGTTATAAACTTCTGTGAAGCACTTGAGGGTTCAAAGTGCTCACCACACATCTAGATTAGTTCCTTTGGGGGTCTAGTTTCCAAAATGGGGTCATTTGTGGGGGATCTCCAATGTTTAGGCACACAGGGGCTCTCCAAACGCGACATGGTGTCCGCTAATGATTGGAGCTAATTTTCCATTTAAAAAGCCAAATGGCGTGCCTTCCCTTCTGAGTCCTGCCGTGCGCCCAAACAGTGGTTTACCCCCACATATGGGGTATCTGCGTACTCAGGACAAACTGGACAACATTTGTGGTCCAATTTCTCCTATTACCATTGGCAAAATAGGAAATTCCAGGCTAAAAAATCATTTTTGAGAAAAGAAAAATTATTTTTTATTTTCATGGCTCTGCATTATAAACTTCTGTGAAGCACCTGGGGGTTTAAAGTGCTCAGTATGCATCTAGATAAGTTCCTTGGGGGGTCTAGTTTCCAAAATGGGGTCCCTTGTGGGGGAGCTCCAATGCATAGGCACACAGGGGCTCTCCAAACGCGACATGGTGTCCGCTAAGAATTGGAGCTAATTTTCCATTCAAAAAGTCAAATGGCGCGCCTTCCCTTCTGAGCCCTGCCGTGTGCCCAAACAGTGGTTTACCCCCACATATGAGGTATCGGCGTACTCGGGAGAAATTGCTCAACAAATTTTAGGATCCATTTTATCCTATTGCTCATGTGAAAATGAAAAAATTGAGGCGAAAAAATTTTTTTGTGAAAAAAAAGTACTTTTTCATTTTTACGGATCAATTTGTGAAGCACATGAGGGTTTAAAGTGCTCACTAGGCATCTAGATAAGTTCCTTGGGGGGTCCAGTTTCCAAAATGGGGTCACTTGTGGGGGAGCTCCAATGTTTAGGCACACAGGGTCTCTCCAAACGCGACATGGTGTCCGCTAACGATGGAGATAATTTTTCATTCAAAAAGTCAAATGGCGCTCCTTCCCTTCCAAGCCTTACCATGTGCCCAAACAGTGGTTTACCCCCACATGTGAGGTATCGGTGTACTCAGGAGAAATTGCCCAACAAAAAATTTTAGGATCCATTTTATCCTGTTGTCCATGTGAAAATGAAAAAATTGAGGCTAAAAGAATGTTTTTGTGAAAAAAAAAGTACTTTTTCATTTTTACGGATCAATTTGTGAAGCACCTGGGGGTTTAAAGGGCTCACTATGCATCTAGATAAGTTCCTTGGGGCGTCTAGTTTTCAAAATGTGGTCACTTGTGGGGGAGCTCCAATTTTTAGGCACACGGGGGCTCTCCAAATGTGACTTGGTGTCCGCTAAAGAGTGCAGCCAATTTTTCATTCAAAAAGTCAAATGGCGCTCCTTCCCTTCTGAGCCCTGCCGTGTGCCCAAACAGTGGTTTACCCCCACATATGAGGTATCGGCGTACTCGGGAGAAATTGCTCAACAAATTTTAGGATCCATTTTATCCTATTGCTCATGTGAAAATGAAAAAATTGAGGCGAAAAAATTTTTTTGTGAAAAAAAAGTACTTTTTCATTTTTACGGATCAATTTGTGAAGCACATGAGGGTTTAAAGTGCTCACTAGGCATCTAGATAAGTTCCTTGGGGGGTCCAGTTTCCAAAATGGGGTCACTTGTGGGGGAGCTCCAATGTTTAGGCACACAGGGTCTCTCCAAACGCGACATGGTGTCCGCTAACGATGGAGATAATTTTTCATTCAAAAAGTCAAATGGCGCTCCTTCCCTTCCAAGCCTTACCATGTGCCCAAACAGTGGTTTACCCCCACATGTGAGGTATCGGTGTACTCAGGAGAAATTGCCCAACAAAAAATTTTAGGATCCATTTTATCCTGTTGTCCATGTGAAAATGAAAAAATTGAGGCTAAAAGAATGTTTTTGTGAAAAAAAAAGTACTTTTTCATTTTTACGGATCAATTTGTGAAGCACCTGGGGGTTTAAAGGGCTCACTATGCATCTAGATAAGTTCCTTGGGGCGTCTAGTTTTCAAAATGGGGTCACTTGTGGGGGAGCTCCAATTTTTAGGCACACGGGGGCTCTCCAAATGTGACTTGGTGTCCGCTAAAGAGTGCAGCCAATTTTTCATTCAAAAAGTCAAATGGCGCTCCTTCCCTTCCAAGCCCTGCCGTGAGCCCAAACAGTGGTTTACCCCCACATATGAGGTATCAGCGTACTCAGGACAAATTGGACAACAACTTTCGTTGTTCAGTTTCTCCTTTTACCATTGGGAAAATAAAAAAAATTGTTGCTGAAAAATCATTTTTGTGACTAAAAAGTTAAATGTTCATTTTTTCCTTCCATGTTGCTTCTGCTGCTGTGAAGCACCTGAAGGGTTAATAAACTTCTTGAATGTGGTTTTGTGCACCTTGAGGGGTGCAGTTTTTAGAATGGTGTCACACTTGGGTATTTTCAGCCATATAGACCCCTCAAACTGACTTCAAATGTGAGGTGGTCCCTAAAAAAAATGGTTTTGTAAATTTCGTTGTAAAAATGAGAAATTGCTGGTCAAATTTTAACACTTATAACTTCCTAGAAAAAAAAAAATTTTGTTTCCAAAATTGTGCTGATGTAAAGTAGACGTGTGGGAAATGTTATTTATTAACTAATTTGTGTCACATAACTCTCTGGTTTAACAGAATAAAAATTCAAACTGTGAAAATTGCGATATTTTCTAAATTTTCGCCAAATTTCCGTTTTTATCACAAATAAACACAGAATTTATTGACCTAAATTTACCACTAACATGAAGCCCAATATGTCACGAAAAAACAATCTCAGAACCGCTAGGATCCATTGAAGCGTTCCTGAGTTATTACCTCATAAAGGGACACTGGTCAGAATTGCAAAAAACGGCAAGGTCTTTAAGGTCAAAATAGGCTGGGTCATGAAGGGGTTAAAAACAGGGTGGCACATGTTAAGGAACTGACACTCCTAAACCCTTCATCCAATTTTAATGTGGATACCCTTAAATGAAAGAGGAAAGTCTGAACTTCAACTGCATCTGAATTGTTTTGTTTAAAATTCATTGTGGTAATGTCTATAACCAAAATTAGAAAAATGTTGTCTCTGTCCAAATATATATGGACGTAACTGTATCAACGCAAACTAATACAATGGTGAGTCCTGTATCCGAAAGGGTGTGTGGAGAAAGGGGGGCTGATTTCTTTAGAGCGGTGATCAACATACTTTGCATATTAATCTAAACATCGATCTATTTTCAATTTACCTCTACCTAACTGAGCGGTATTTATAAAAAAGGTAAAGGATGGTATGAAAGGTGACCCAGCCGAGTCACTATAGTCATACTTGTCCCCAAAAGGGTATTGTGCAGGTAATAATTCCGGCATGCATATTTACATGGGGGTTTAAGGTACAAATTTCTCAGAAGAAAAAGGAATCAACTCCAACAGTTTGAAGCCGGAATGTAACAAGAGGATACGCATCAGGAGAAAATACATTAACATGGACAGGATGAGTTCTTACATGGACCTCTCCATGCTATTAGGGATAAGGGGGCGCCAGGTCTTTCAGACTTCTTGTGGTGAAATCCTTCCTTTATTATTTATATGAATGCTACTAAATGCCAAATGTTTTGTGCTGCTGCCTATATATCAATTTTTGCATACTGATGTATGTATTTGATTACTTGTGACCTCAGATAAACCCGCATGGTACTAATGGCCGCAAGAATATGACTGGGTTTTCCTAGGGGGGCATAGTACACCCATCATGCTTCAGGTGTTATTATTAGCTTATTTGCTTGATCACAAAATATCCCTAGGGTTTATATGTTTGTTGTTTTGGTTTTTTAACTATATTAAAGTTAAATTTTATTAATTCACATTTGCTAAAAATGTGATATCTGTATTTATACTAGTGAATTTTCACACCTATACCCATATTGCTTAATAGTCAAGGTATCAACAGATGCAAATGATTAATTGCTAGACAGAGGTATCCATAATCAGAATGTCAGTGCAATACATTGTATAGCGACACCTAGTGGTTAGAGTAAATAATAAATGTCAAATGTGCAAGTGAAATCAATTATATCATGAAATGTCTGGATAGAGTAATGAAATTATTTTGGGTCGATTAGATATAAATAGTTAGAATATGCGTGGTACATTGAACATGATCCATATAAGACAAACTGCAGCCTCAGTATAACTAGATAAGAAATATATGCCACATATACAGAATTACTAGCGAAGTATAAAATATATGTACACGCAGTGGATCCATAATATACCTTATTATGATTATTAGGCAAGCATACTTACCCCCAGGAAGAAGCCATTAGCTAAACTAACGCCGGGGTCCCATTTCTGTGCCATAATCATCTCACCAAGGTATATTATGATCCATTATCTTTATTTAGGTGATCTTGCGGTACATGTCATCTTACGTATTATACCGTATGTAACTTAACAAAGTATTAGCTTGACTTGGATATACTTCCGTTTTGTCTGCCCTCCTGCGTGTATATATATATATTTTACACTACACTAGTAGTTTTGTATATGTGGCATATATTTCTTATCTAAACTGTAGCTGTGCTTTAGCTTATGTGGTTCATGTAGCATACATACAGCTCTGGCAAAAATTAAGAGACCACTGCAAAATGTTCAGTTTTTCTGATTTTTCTCTTTATAGGTATATTTTTGAGTAAAATGTAAATTGCTCTTTTATTCTATAAACTTCTGACAACATGTCTCCGAATTTCCAAGCAATACATTTTGTATTTTTTTTCTGAAAAGGAGAAATGGTCAAAATAAAAAAAATAATAAAAAAAACAGTGCTTTCAGACCTCAAATAATGAAAAGAAAACAAGTTCATAATCATTTAGAAACAACAATACTAATGTGTTAACTCAGGATAAGTTCTGAAATCAATATTTTGTGGAATTACCATGATTTTTAATCACAGCTTTCATGCGTCTTGGTATGCTTTCAACCATTCTTTCACACTGCTTCTGCCGCAAATGTAAGCAGTTCTTCTTTGTTTGATGGCTTGTGACTATCCATCATCCTCTTGATTACATTCCAGAGGTTTTCAATGGGGTTCAGGTCTGGGGATTGGGCTGCCCATGACAGGGTTTTGATGTGGTTGGTGGTCTCTTAATTTTTGCCAGAGCTGTATTCTTTCTAGCTATTTGTGTCTACTCTACCCAAGATAATTTCATCACTCTATCCAGACATATCTTGATATAATTGATTGCACTTGCACCTTATCCGAGCACGTTCGCTTATTGCTAGTGACTATACAATTTATTGCACTGGTACTCTAGAATTATGAATGTTTGTCTAGCAATTTGTGTGTATTGATACCTTGTGTGAATGATGGGGGGATTTAGTGACCGCTTACATTCCTCCGGAAACCGTGAAGCTGTATCACTACATCTGGCTCAGCAGAAGGTCCTGCCTTCTCAGCTTCAAGAAGAAATTTACACCCCCAACCAGCTAGCTAGTAACCAAACTCCTACAGGAAGACCTCCTGCGGAGCCCATGCCCTGTAACTTATTTGTTCAGGCAGCTAGGATTTTATGTGGAGAATATGGACTTATTGTACATTCTATAGCCACACACCGGTTATGTTTTCAAGATCACTGTAATGGGCCAAACGCCTTGCAGGGTCTCAATGCATCCCAGGGTGGGGAGATATATAGAATGGCTAGTAGGAGCCAGGTTGCAAAGCTGTATTTGGTCTCAATGCGTATCAGGGGCTCTGCCACATCTGATGGCACCAGAACCGCTTCGCTAGGACTGTCCATTAAGCAGTTATGACCCATCTTAGGTTTTGGCGTTTTTAGCTGCTAAAGGCAAGGATGAGGGGAATCAGTTTCAGCCCAGGGAGCAGGAGGGGAGTTGACCCAAAGGCGATAAATGCTCATGTAAAGCATGGCCTATTGCATTTCCTCTGGGGTGGTTGTGTTGCCACATCATGTGGGGAGAAGTCAAGGAACAGAGAGAACCACAAGCCTCCCATGTGGCAGCCCCTCCCCTGCATGCCAGGCCTTTCATCTGACTGGCAACTGATTCTTATATTTTGCATACTTTTGTCCTACCACTATTGTATTTGCATATTTGACCATTGTATATGTATAAATGTGGTGTATATGGTGTTTTGTCTAGTGTACCCTTAGGCCATGTTCACACAGTGCGTTTTTTACTGCGGAACCGCAGCGTTTTTGCCGCTGCGGTTCCGCAGCTGTTTTCCATGCAGGGTACAGTACAATGTACCCTATGGAAAACAGGAACCGCTGTGCACATGTTCCTGAATTTAAAAAAAAAAGCCGCGCTGACTAGCTGCGGGAAAAAAGAAGTACCATGTCACTTCTTTTTTCGGAGCCGCAGCGGTTCTGCACCCATAGACCTCCATTGTGAGGTCAAACCCGCAGTAAAACCCGCAGATCAAAAATATATCTGCGGGTTTTATTGCGGTTTGTGGTTCCGAACCGCTGCAGCAGGAAGTGCGGGGAAGCGGGCGGAAGTGCGTGGGCGGAGTGTTGCTGCCCCGATCCACCCCCCATGCTCCGATGCCCCCCCGTGCTCCGATGCCCCTCCCCCGTGCTCCGATGCCCCCCCCCCGTGCTCCGATGCCCCCCCCGTGCCCTAATCTCCCCCCTTATTCTTACCCGGCCTCCCGATGTCCGTCCGGCCGTCTTCTCCCTGGGCGCCGCCATCTTGCAAAATGGCGGGCGCATGCGCAGTGCGCCCGCCGAATCTGCCGGCCGGCAGATTCGTTCCAAAGTGCATTTTGATCACTGAGATATAACCTATCTCAGTGATCAAAATAAAAAAATAGTAAATGACACCCCCCCCTTTGTCACCCCCATAGGTAGGGACAATAAAAAAATTAAGAATTTTTTTTTTTTTTCCACTAAGGTTAGAATAGGGGTAGGGGTAGGGTTAGGGTTAGGGTATTTTCAGCCATTTTAACCCTAAAAAACTTCCTAGAAAACACACAGACTCTGCATAGAAAACTGCATAAAAAAAAGGATCAAAAAACGCACCAAAAAAGCACAGAAAAAGGACCAAAAAAAGGACCTGCGTTTTCTGCCAAGAGCTGCGGTTTCAGTCCTGAAAAAAAAAGGATGGAAATCAGGAACGTGTGAACATACCCTTAAGGTGATTTAAATATAGAATTTAATCTTGGGCTGCTCTTTTCTCGATCCATGAATCCACACGTACGTGTTAACAGATTAACTTTCCATGGTACCGGGGCTGGTTTCTGGCCCGATATAATCCCATTAACGGACCAGGCTTATATCTACTGAAGAACTTGTAGCAGTCCTACCTGGCTGGCGGCACTCTGTTTCACTGGTGCTAGTGGAAGGGGCCTCTCAGTCTGTCAGGCTTGTGATGCAAGTGTGGTGCCACATCAGAAACTGCATGGGCCACATGAAATAAAAGTTCTGCAGTAATGGCTTCTATTTAATCGTGCAGTCAAGTTGCTCCTTTCTGGAGTAATGGTTCTAGTCTACTACTATTTCCACATCAGGAGGCACAAACTCTCTCCTTTCCCTCCTTTTTCTATTGCCAAGTTACATGACCCCTCGTGCTTTCAAATTCCTGTCAGGCACTAAATTCTAAAAATGAGAGAGAACAGTATCCAGTGAAGAAAATAAAAATCGATCTTTATTTTTTCATAATGCAACGTTTCGACCATTAAGGTCTCTTTCAAGACCTTAATGGTCGAAACATTGCATTACGGCAAAATAAAGATCAACTTTTATTTTTTTCACCTGGACTGGATGCTGTTCTCTATCATTTTTTGGTATGTATTTTCCAATTGGGTTCATTGAACTCTGAACGTGCATCCGTATTTTTGAAGTGCTGTTGGCTGCTGCTTTGTATTTACCAGGCACTAAATTCCAGTCTAATGAACCTGATCCACTGTCTACTGCATGCCTGGAACCTAGGCAATTCTCCACCCTGCCACTTCCAGAGTTTGACACGCTATGAGTAAGATTCACACCAGCCTTTATGAAGGACTTTCTGGAGTACAATGAGCCAAATTCATTAAGAGAATTTGGGGACTGGAGTAGCATTTCTGGCGTAAGAAACACAACACTTTTGATTTAATTTGACAAGTGGATCCTCATCAGCTCCCCTCATTTTGACAGAAATTGAGAATTGTGCACATTTGCAGCCTTTTTTTTCCGCAGCATGTCAATTCTTTGCGGATCTGCAGCGTTTCTGTACCCATTGACTACCATTGAGTCAGGCATATCTGCAGCAAAACCGCAAGTTTAACCCTGCTGTTTTGTTTGCATTTACTATACACTTGTAGTGTTCCGGGTCACTATGACCCGGCTTATTAAACCTTGATTTTAGACACTCTAACTCCATTTTTTTTATGTTTTTTGCTTACTAGACTGTTTGTGAACATGTTTGGTAGTAAAAGAAAAATGAACTAGAAATCTTTTTTTTTTTTGTTTTTATTCTGAAAAAACAGATCCATCCAATGAGCAAAACGCAAATAGAAAACTACACATTTTCTAAAAAAAAAAAAAAAAAAACAATCAAATCAAACATTTTGTGATAAAAAATTAAAGATAATAAACATTACAATGTGAATATATTTACATGATCATATAAATTTACGGATTCTTGCATGAAAAACAATACACATGATTTTTGCATAGAAATGTTTTACAGCCAGAACATGTTATACTCGTCTTGTTGTCACAAGTAGAAGGGCAATAGCTGCATCTTTTTCTTTTGATGCCGGTAGAGGCCATGGGGGTAGAAGCACACAGCTGCTCTCCAAAGAAACTGAAAGGTAACATGTCTGGGCTAGCATATGTGTACTGATAAGAGCAGAGAAGATAAGAACCCTTCTGAAAACAAGCAGATAAGCCAGGAAGACAGACTTACTTAGCAAAAAAATTATTTGCAAGAGTTTACAGTTCAACTTTACAAAAAAAAAGTCTTAGACAGCGCGTTCTGAGCAGTCCGTTCTGCGCATAATATACACGTGTAGTGCACACCTAGTGATCTCTCCGGATGCACTGTACATTTTAGAATAGACTGCGCACCAAAAATAATCAATATAAAGCCATTTTTATGGTGCGCAGATCTCAATGCATACCCCCGGTAGAGCGCGTTTACGACCCCATTGAAATAATTTAGGAAATAAATCAATTGATATACAATAGTAGATGCAATAAATAGACCCAACTGAGGTTATAACTCCTTTATTTCACTGAAAATATGGCCTCACAGCTGTAAAAAACGATGTCGGGTCACTATGACCCGAACACAAGTGTAACTTTTTGCGTGTAGCAAAAAGTAAACGAAAAAAAAAAAATACTCATAGGTAGGTCCCCCCAAATGAGGAAAAGTCAAGGAGTCTCAAGTTTTAGAGACTTACAGAAAAAAATCTACATGGCCGCAAAAAGTCTGTTCGGGTCACTATGACCCGAACAGAACAGCAGGGTTAAAAAGATCTGCGGAGTTGCCTGTGAGAAACGCTGCAGATCGGGAGGAGGAAGAGTGTGTGGGTGGAGACTGTGTGTGGGCGGAGACTGCAGAAAAGATGTGTCTGTGTGCGGGTGTTTGTGTGTATCTGTGTGTGCAGGTCTGTATGTAGGCAGGCATCGTCTTATGGGACTAAAAGTCCCATCCAGCTATGCCTGCTACAGTGACAGCTAGCCAATGATGGGACAGTAGTAGTCCCATCATTAGGCTACTGTGTAAAAAACACATACACACATACAGTACATGCTCACCAAACACCTAGTCCCTGACGCCCTCAATCACCTGTAAAAAAAAAAAAATTATAATAATAAACGAACACACAAATACTCCCTGTTCCGATGTAATCCATGTAATAACGAGTGTCCCACGACGATATCTCCAGGGGCTCCTGTGAAACACTGACAGCTGGTATCCTCGCGCAGTGTATCTCTCTGCTGTCAGAGGTCGCTGTTACTTGTGGCATCGCTGCGTGGGAAAATTCTCATGCAGCAGTGCCATAAAGTGAGAGCATGGACTCATTGAACCCTCAGTGATAACACTGCAGGAGCCATTGTCTCCTGTCAGTGTGCCACTGGAGGCCCTATAGAGCAGTCACATCTCCTAGGGGAGATCATCGTGGGACACTCGTTATTAAATGGACTACGTCAAACCAGGGAGAATTTGTGTTGGTTTATTTTTTTTTTGCAATAGATCGAGGGCGTTGCAGGAATTAGGCGTACAATAAAGATGGGAAAAATGTGTTCAGTGTTTTATTTCATTAAAATACATTATTCTGGCTGTGTTTATTTAACCCATTAGTAAGGATTAGTAACAGATAAGTATCTTATTGACGCCTCTCCATTACTAATGGGCTTGATGTCACCTTACAATACAAAGGTGACATCACCCCCACAAATATTATCCACATGTCACCACTACAGGGCAGTGGGGAGAAAGAGGCTAAGTGCCGGAATTGGCGCATCTTACAGATGCGCCATTTCTGGGACAGCTGAGAGCTGGTGTTTGTAGCTGGGAGGGCCAATATCCATGGCCCCTTCCTAGGCTTTGAATATCAGCCCGCAGCTGTCTGCATAGCCTTTTCTGGCAATTAACTATAGGGGGCTCATTTTGGGGGGGGGTCCCCCTATTTTAATAGCCAGTAAATGCTAATTATGCAGCTACAGGCTGATATTCAAAGCCTGGGAAGATCCATGGGTATTAACCCCTTCCTAGGCTATAAACATCGGCCCCCAGTCAATGGCTTTCCCTCTCTGGCACAGAAAAATGCACGGGAGCTCACGCCGTTTTTTAAAATTTTAAAACATATTGCGTTTAAGGCTGGGGTCACACTTGTGAGAAACTCGCACGAGTCTCTCGCATCAATACCCGGGACCGGAGTATGCGGCTGTATGTATTTCTATGCAGCTGAATGCTTCGGTCCGAGTGTCAGTGGCAGTGGCAGGTATTGAGATGCGAGACTTGTGCGAGTTTCTTGTAAAGTGTGACCCCGGCCGGCCTAATGCAGATTTTGTGTGTCTTTAACGCTTTATGTACCATTTTATTATGTTTATTGCTAAACATCGGTCTTGGTATTTATCTATCTAATATCTATATCGATATATCTATCTAATATCTATTGATCTATCTATAGATATATCTATCAATCATCTATTATCTTCTATTGATCATCATCTATTATCTAGCATCTATCTGTGTAAACATTATTCTTCAATGGAGTATGTAAATGAGAGGTAGGACAAGAAATTACATCACAATCTTTTTTTTGTTAAATAGATCTTTATTTAGCTTACAAAAACAAGTATAAATGACCCCATTTTGGAAACTAGACCCCACAAGGAACTTATCTAGATGTGTGGTGAGCACTTTAAACCCCCAAGTGCTTCACAGAAGTTTATAACGCCCGGGCGTGAAAATAAAAAATCCTATTTTTCCACAAACATGATCATTTAGTCCCCAATTTTTTCTTTTCCCAAGGGTAACAGGAGAAATTGGACCCCAACAGTTGTCCAATTTGTCCTGAGTATGCTGATATCCCATATGTGGGGGGAACTACTGTTTGGGCGCACGGCAGGGCTCAGAAGGAAAGGAGCGCCGTTTGACTTTTTCAAGCTAAATTTGGCTGGACTTGAGATCTAGATGTGTGGTGAGAATTTTGAACCCCCAAGTGCTTCACTAAAGTTTATAATGCCCAGGCGTTAAAATAAAAAATTCTATTTTTTCCCACAAAAATGAACTTTTAGTCCCCAATGTTTAATTTTCCCAAGGGTAACAGGAGAAATTGGACCCCCCACAAATGACCCCATTTTAGAAACTTGACCTTCTAAGGCTGGCCTCACACTAGCGAGTTTTACGGACGTATGAAAGGTGCAGAAAATACGGATTGCATACGGTACAATGATTCTCTATGGCCCAGCTCCTATCTGCCGTAATTTACTGATCCGTATTATACGGTCTTCTGCGGCCGTAGAAAATCGCAGCATGCTGCGTTTGTCACTGTATTGTGCAAAAAATACACCAATGAAAGTCTATGGGGGCGAGAAAAATACAGATTACACACGGACCAACAGTGTGACTTACGAGAAATACGCAGCGGTGTTCTATAGAAAAGCCAGCAATTGGAGGGCGTGGCCTATCTGCGGATGGAGTAGGTCGCACAGAGCTGGAGCTCCGTGGCTGGGAACCTTAAAGCGGCTCATACCTTCTCCGGCGGCCTCTCTCACCCTCACGGAGTCAGCACCGGTCCCTGGAGCGGCGGTGAGTGCATGGGGAAATCTAGAGCCGGCGCCCGCGATCCCTCCAGGAGAATTATTGATTTCTTCGCAGCCCCTCCGCAGCCGTCGCAGAGTTCCAAGATGGCGCCGTCCTCCCCCAGGGCTTCCCGCTCCTCACAACGCGGCGCTCAAGCGTCGGTTTTGGGGCGATGCAGCGCCAGATCCTGCCGATGCCCCAGTAACTGCCGCTCTACTTAAGGGTCTGCTTGGAGACCTTAGAACCTCCATACAGGAGGATATGCGCGCCATGCTGGCTGAACTGAAGGGGGAGGTGGTGGAGCTGGGCAATCGCACCGACCGCCTGGAGCGCAAGATGGCAGAGCTGGTCTCCTCTCATAATGAACTCTGGGACGCACATAAGACCCTGCAAAGCCTGGCAGCGAAAACCCACTCCAAAGCCCTGGACCTGGAAGATAGGTCCAGGAGGAATAATGTTAAACTCAGAGGCATTGAGGAATCTATCTTGGCAGGAGATTTGAAACTGTTTCTGCAGGATTTTATTGCGGCTGCTCTCCCTCAGTTTGCCCCAAAAGATATCATAATTGATCGTGTGCATCGGATCCCTAAACCGTCTGGCCTGGGGCCCTCGGTTCCGAGAGATGTACTTGCTCGCATACACTTCTATGAAATGAAGGAGGACTTTCTTCAGGCACTAAGGAAGAACCCAGCTTTACCTGAAAGATTTGTCCGCATCACCCGTCTTTCCAGACCTTTCTCCGGGTACTTTGGCCCTCCGGAGGGCTTTTGGGCCTTATACTGCTATTCTCAGAGAAAAGGGCATTCTGTATCGCTGGGGGTTTCCCACCAAGCTCCTCATTCGTAAAGATGGGTCAATCACCACCTGCCTGTCTCCATCTCACGCAGCAACTGCCCTCTCCAAGTGGGGACTGTCGGCTCCTGGCTCTCCGGTCTCTGCGAACCTTCCAAAGCCTGGGAATGGCAGAAGCCTTCGGGCCCGCATCGTACCGGACTGGGAGGTGGCCTGAAATTTACTACATTTCTTGTTCCCGGCTATTTTCCCGCACGGATTTGTTTTGTTTTCATCTCTTTTCTTTTCTTACGCTGCGCTGGTTTCTCTTTGTGAGTATCCGCAGCGTTTTTCTGCCCCACAGGTGAACTGTTTTTTCTGAATCTCACCTTTTGGACTCAGGGTATTCCTGAATGGACCTCGGTCTATTGGTTTCTTTGTTGTCTGTTTTGTTTGTTTTTCCCCCCTTTTTTTCCCTCTTCCCGGTTTTCCCTTACTTGTGTTCTGGCCCGCTGGCCACATGCCACCTGCTTTTTCGCACAGTTCATCGGTGCTCAGAATATTGTAAAACTGTTTATATACCTTTACTATGAGTATTTCGTTATATTCAATTAATGTTAATGGCCTCAACTCCCCGGGAAAGAGGTCTATTGTCTGGCGTCAGCTGGGTAAATCCCGTCACGACATTTTGTGTCTTCAAGAAACGCATTTGTTGGAGTGCGATAATGCCAGAATGTACTCCGGTCTATATCCGCACCAATTCTTTGCCAATGGCCCGTCAAAAAAGGCGGGAGTAGCCATTTTCCTTAGCAAAGCCAACTCTTTTCAATTGATCCGTTCCATAGCGGATCCGTTGGGTAGGTTCATTGTAGTCCTCTGTCTTATTAATAATGCCCCCTACACCATTGCTTCGGTTTATGCTCCCAATGTAGGTCAGCTTAAATTCTTGGAGGGCTTTTTCAAAATTTTACACGACATTCAACATGGTCACAAACTGATTGCTGGAGATTTTAATGCCCAAAATGTCTAAAGGGCTAGACTGTTCTGCCTCCTCCCTGTCAAGATGTGAGGCAGGACCCCTAATTAACTCTTTTAATTTACATGATATTTGGAGATATCTGCATTGCGGCGAGAGGGATTACACGTTCATGTCACCCAGACATGGTTCCTACAGCAGGATTGACTATGTGCTGGTGAATGACGTGGCTCTTCCTCACTGCATTTCAGCAGATATAGGTAGCATCACTTGGTCTGACTATGCCCCGGTGTCCCTCACTTTGAGAGACCCTCTGGCTATCAGGCCTCCCGCACATTGGCGTCTCAACGCTCATCTCCTTACAGATCAATCAAATTCTCAGTTTGTAGAGAAAGCCTTGCAGGAATTCTTTTCCTCCAATGACACTCCAGACGTGCGTGATGATACCCTGTGGTTTGCCCACAAGGCGGTGATCAGGGGATGTCTCATCAAGATGGCGGCTACGGCCAAGAGGAAGTATAACTCATCTCTTCAGTCTGCCCTAGTTGAAATAGCTCGCCTCGAGTCTGCCCACAAACTATCCCCTACCCCAGTGCTCTTTTCTGATCTTTCTAGGGCCCGCATGCATGTTCGAAACCTGCTTCTATGTAAGGCTGAGAATGCACTGAGGAAAACCAGAACCAAATTTTATGCAATGGGAGACCGGGCGGGTGCTGTTCTGGCTAGACGCGTCAGGAAAAGAGGCTCAATCCAAGATCCCATTCCTGCTTGGGTCTGACGGTTCCCGGGTTTATAATCCTATTCATATTGCTGAGGAGTTTGCCTCCTACTACTCCTCTCTCTATGATCTTGGATCTGATCCAGGGGTTCCCCAGCCTTCGCAGGAGCTAATTTTGGCGTTCTTGGAGAGGACTAATCTTCCCTCGGTCAGCGCAGAGCAGCTCTCCTATCTGAATTCTCCCATTGTTGAGTCTGAATTATCTCAAATCGTCAGGGACGCTAATAAGGGTTCCTCCCCTGGGCCAGATGGCTTTCCTTTTTTTTTATTATGCTCAGTTTTTCTCTGTCCTCTCCCCTTATCTTCTGCACCTATATAATAACTGGTTGTCGGTAGGTAGCATTAGAGCTGAGGGGTTGGAGGCCTCCATCGCGACTCTCCCGAAACGGGAAACCTACAACCTCTCCAGGAAATTTTCGTCATATAGCCCTCCTAAACTGCGACGTTAAGATCTATGCAAAAATTTGGGCCAACAGATTACTATCGGTTCTCCCCGGCCTCATACACCCCGACCAAGTCGGGTTTGTTCCCGGCAGACAGACCAGAGACGGCACTAGGCGCCTGATAGACCTTTTGGATGTGGTGGAGAGGGGGGGTCTCCCCAGTGTGTTCCTGTCGCTTGACGCTGAAAAAGCATTTGACAGGGTACACTGGGGATATATCGAGCTTACGCTGGAAAAGTTCGGGCTTACTGGACAAGTTTCCAAAGCTATCTTGGCTTTATATTCCAACCCCTGTGCATCGGTTCGCTCGGCCGGTTTTGTATCTCGGACGTTCCCCATTTTGAACGGTACTCGTCAGGGCTGCTCCCTTTCCCCCCTGATCTTTGCTCTGGTCATGGAGCCCTTGGCTGCCATGGTTAGACAAAGTCCAGACATAAAAGGAGTTCGGGTTGGGGGAAACTGAACACAAAATTGGTCTCTATGCCGACGATGTGGTCTTGACATGCACCTCACCTTTAGCCTCGTTGAATGCGATCACCTCAATTTTAACTGAGTTTTCTGCGGTCTCGTATTACAAACTTAATTTGACTAAATCCACAATTTTTCCCCTCTTTCTCCCGTTCCCTCTTCAAATCCAAATCCAATCTCAAAATGCGTTTATTTGGGCCCCCCTAGGCTTTATGTACCTGGGCATACGGATAACTAGGTTGGATAACATCGTCCGTTCAAACTGTGAGGAAACTCTCTCGGCGGTCAGGAAGGGCATGGATCAGTTATGGAGCGCGTCGCTCTCGTGGATGGCCCGTATACAGACTGCTAAAATGCTATTCCTCCCTAAAATTATGTACCTATTCCGGTACCTCCCCCTTTATATCCCCTCAAAATTTATTTTAGCTTTCCAATCGCTTATTGACCGGTTCATCTGGAACAAAAAACCTCATAGGATCAAGCGTCGAATTATGTCCCTCCCGTACTCTATGGGTGGGTTGGGTGTCCCTGTGGTGCAGTTTTATTATAGGGCGGCGGTTCTGGAGCCTCTTAAAATATGGTGGGAGGGGAACTCTCGCTTACCCTGGTTTCTTATTGAGTCTCAGTTTGCCCCCAAAAACTCTCTTAAATTGCTCCTAGAGCTTCAGTTGCTTCGGGTCTCTCTTGAGGGCCCCTATCTCCGCACTATCAAGACTTCTTCTAAACTTTGGGCGTCGCTTTGCACCTCTCATCTTGGGTTTATGTATGACTATGTCTCTCTGCAGGCTTTGGAATATGGTATTGGGCACATTTCTCTTTCCTCCTGGAGGGGGCGCGGGGTGCTCCGGGTGGCTGACCTGTTTGGCTCGAGTGGCCTTTTGCCATTTGAGGACCTTGCAGGGAGATTCTCCCTTACTAATATTGATTTATTTCAATATCTACAGCTTCGCATCTTCCTTAGGTCACGTCGGATGTTTGGGGCACCCCCACCTCTGACAGAGGACCCGGCTCATAGGTTCTTTAGACCAGCCACTATATTGCCCCATGGTATCTCTATCCTCTACAAAGCCCTTATATCCCATGGTATTCCTGATAAGCTCCCTTTTATGACTTCCTGGGAGTCCTCGCTGGACTTTGAGGCCTCCCTGGAGGATTGGCAGTTTGCTATGGTGCATCCTTCTAAATTCTCCTCATGTCTTGGCCACTTGGAACAGGTGAAGAAGATCCAGCTGCATTGGTATCTTACCCCTGTCCGTCTGGCGAAATTCACTCCGTCTTCCTCCCCTCTTTGTTGGAAGGGGTGTGGCGCTAGGGGTTCTTGCTCCCATGTTTGGTGGTCGTGCCCGCAGGTTCAGATTTTTTGGCGCCAGGTAGAGTCCTTGATCGCTGAGCTAACTCACCTTCCCTTTGTTCTGAATGGACAACTTGCTGTTCTGGGTATTTCCCTCATAGATCTCCCCTCCCCTCTCCGTCCAATAATTTCCAATATCCTAGTTGCTGCCAGACAGTGTATTGTGAAATACTGGAAATCTTCAGATCTCCCTTCTAGGGCCGAACTGCTTTCCAAGGTTGATCTACACTTCTGTTATGAGGTTATTATGGCTCAGGGTTTACCAAAAAAGAATAAAGTCCTTTCCTGGTGGGACCCTTGGGTGTCCTCGGCCTATATTTCCCAGTCTGCTTCTACTCTTATCTAAAAGTCATGTTTCTTTTGAATATGTGATTTACCTTGCACTGTGATTGTGTATTTTTGTACTGATTATACTGTGGTCCTCGAGTACTGTGTACCGGGTTTTTCCCTCTGTTTCCCTCCCTCCCCTTCCCCTCCCTCTTTCTGCTGATGTGTTATTTGATGTGTTATATTTCAATAAAAAGCTTATTGGTTAAAAAAAAGAAAAGCCGGCAATTCAGTGCGGTGTACAGTAAAATCACACTGACAGGTTAGAATAGAATAGCTAAGATAAATGTCTACACATAGTATAGGGGTATATATGTGTATGTATATATATATGTATATATATATACAGTGCCTACAAGTAGTATTCAACCCCCTGCAGATTTAGCAGGTTTACACATTTGGAATTAACTTGGCATTGTGACATTTGGACTGTAGAGCAGCCTGGAAGTGTGAAATGCACTGCAGCAAAAACGAATGTTATTTCTTTGTTTTTTGTTTTTTTTTTAAATTGTGAAAAGTCTTTTCAGAGGGTCATTTATTATTCAACCCCTCAACCCACCAGAATTCTGTTTGGTTCCCCTAAAGTATTAAGAAGTAGTTCAGGCACAAAGAACAATGAGCTTCACATGTTTGGATTAATTATCTCTTTTTCCAGCCTTTTCTGACTATTTAAGACCCTCCCCAAACTTGTGAACAGCACTCAAACATGGTCAACATGGGAAAGACAAAGGAGCATTCCAAGGCCATCAGAGACAAGATCGTGGAGTGTCACAAGGCTGGCAAGGGGTACAAAACCCTTTCCAAGGAGTTGGGCCTACCTGTCTCCACTGTTGGGAGCATCATCCGGAAGTGGAAGGCTTATGGAACTACTGTTAGCCTTCCACGGCCTGGACAGCCTTTGAAAGTTTCCTCCCGTGCCGAGGCCAGGCTTGTCCGAAGAGTCAAGGCTAACCCAAGGACAACAAGGAAGGAGCTCCGGGAAGATCTCATGGCAGTGGGGACATTGGTTTCAGTCAATACCATAAATAACGTACTCCACCGCAATGGTCTCCGTTCCAGACGAGCCCGTAAGGTACCTTTACTTTCAAAGCGTCATGTCAGGGCTCGTCTACAGCTTGCTCATGATCACTTGGAGGACTCTGAGACTGACTGGTTCAAGGTTCTCTGGTCTGATGAGACCAAGATCGAGATCTTTGGTGCCAACCACACAGGTGACTTTTGGAGACTGGATGGCACTGCATACGACACCAAGAATACCATCCCTACAGTCAAGCATGGTGGTGGCAGCATCATGCTGTGGGGCTGTTTCTCAGCCAAGGGGCCTGGCCATCTGGTTCGCATCCATGAGAAGATGGATAGCACGGCCTACCTGGAGATTTTGGCCAAGAACCTCCGCTCCTCCATCAAGGATCTTAAGATGGGTCGTCATTTCATCTTCCAACAAGACAACGACCCAAAGCACACAGCCAAGAAAACCAAGGCCTGGTTCAAGAGGCAAAAAATCAAGGTGTTGCAGTGGCCTAGTCAGTCTCCTGACCTTAACCCAATTGAAAACTTGTGGAAGGAGCTCAAGATTAAAGTCCACACGAGACACCCAAAGAACCTAGATAACTTGGAGAAGATCTGCATGGAGGAGTGGGCCAAGATAACTCCAGAGGCCTGTGCCGGCCTGATCAGGTCTTATAAAAGACGATTATTAGCTGTAATTGCAAACAAAGGTTATTCCACAAAATATTAAACCTAGGGGTTGAATAATAATTGACCCACACTTTTATGTTTAAAATTTATAAAAATTTAACTGAGCAACAAAACTTTTTGGTTTGTAAGATTTATGCATCTGTTAATAAACCCTGCTCTTGTTTGAAGTTTGAAGGCTCTAACTTATTTGCATCTTATTAAACCTGCTAAATCTGCAGGGGGTTGAATACTACTTGTAGGCACTGTATATATATATATATGTCAGTGAGACACATATATGTATATATATATTAATATTTCATACAGCGCTAGATAGCTTAAATGCTGGTAATTCAATTGCCGGCTTTTCCTATCTCCTTCTCAAACCCGACATATGAGACATGGTTTACATACAGTAAACCATCTCATATCCCTTTTTTTTGCATATTCCACACTACTAATGATAGTAGTGTGTATGTGCAAAATTTGGGCGCTCTAGCTATTAATTTGAAGGGTTAAATCGCAGAAAAAATTGGCGTTGGCTCCCGTGCAATTTTCTCCGCCAGAGTGGTAAAGTCAGTGACTGAGGGCAGATATTAATAGCCTGGAGAGGGTCCATGGCTATTGCCCACCCCCTCCCCCCCCCCCCCGGCTAAAAACATCTGCCCCAGCCACCCCAGAAAAGGCACATCTGGAAGATGCGCTTATTCTGGCACTTGGCCACTCTCTTCCCATTCCTGTGTAGCGGTGGGATATGGGGTAATGTCACCTTGCTATTGTAAGGTGACATTAAGCCAGATTGATAATGGAGAGGCGTCAATTATGACACCTATCCATTATTAATACAATAGTATGAAACTTAAAAAAACACACACATTATTACAAAGTATTTAAATGAAATAAATACACAGGTTGTTGTAATATTTTATTATACTGGTAATCCACCTGAAGACCCTTGTCACCTGGAACAAATGTAAACAAAACAAACAACAATATTCCATACCTTTCTGACGATCAGTCTCCTCCCACGCTGTACATCCATCTGAAAGGGTTAACTAATTCAAGCAGAAGCCTGCTAATGCAGCCGCCCCTGCCTGTAAAAGCCGGCAAATGAATGGAATGTAGGTGAATGACCTGTAGTTACCTCGAGTTGCGGTGATGCGCCCTCTGCTGGATGTCCTCATATGAACTTGAGCCTGGGAACTTTTCAGAATATTTTTCCAGGTGGATTACCAGTATAATAAAATATTACAACAATCTGTGTATTTATTTCATTAAAATACTTTGTAATAACGGGTGTGTTTTTTTTAACCATTTCATACTATTGGATTAATAATGGATAGGTGTCATAATTGACGCCTCTCCATTATTAATCTGGCTTAATGTCACCTTACAATAGCAAGGTGACATTCACCCCTTCATGACCCAGCCTATTTTGACCTTAATGACCTGGCCGTTTTTTGCAATTCTGACCAGTGTCCCTTTATGAGGTAATAACTCGGGAACGCTTCAACAGATCCTAACGGTTCTGAGAATGTTTTTTCGTGACATATTGGGCTTCATGTTAGTGGTAAATTTAGGTCAATAATTTTTGCGTTTATTTGTGAAAAAAATGGAAATTTGGCTAAAATTTTGAAAACTTCGCAATTTTCAAATTTTGAATTTTTATTCTGTTAAACCAGAGAGTTATGTGACACAAAATAGTTAATAAATAACATTTCCCACATGTCTACTTTACATCAGCACAATTTTGGAAACATTTTTTTTGCTAGGAAGTTATAAGGGTTAAAATTTGACCAGCGATTTCTCATTTTTACAACGAAATTTACAAAACCATTTTTTTAGGGACCACCTCACATTTGAAGTCAGTTTGAGGGGTCTGTATGGCTGAAAATACCCAAAAGTGACACCATTCTAAAAACTGCACCCCTCAAGGTACTCAAAACCACATTCAAGAAGTTTATTAACCCTTCAGGTACTTCACAGCAGCAGAAGCAACATGGAAAGAAAAAATGAACATTTAACTTTTTAGTCACAAAAATGATGTTTTAGCAACATTTAGAAACTGGACCCCAAAAGTTATTGTACAATTTGTCCTGAATACGCCGATACCTCATATGTGGGGGGGGGGGGAACCACTGTCTGGGCGCACAACAGGGCTCTGAAGGGAAGGAGCGCCATTTGACTTTTTCAATGAAAAATTGGCTCCAATCTTTAGCGGACACCGTGTCGCGTTTGGATAGCCCCTGTGTGCCTAAACATTGGAGCTTCCCCACAAGTGACCCCATTTTGGAAACTAGACCCCCCAAGGAGCTTATCTAGATGCATAGTGAGCACTTTGAACCCCCAGGTGCTTCACAAATTGATCCGTAAAAATGAAAAAGTACTTTTTTTTCACAAAAAAATTATTTTAGCCTCAATTTTTTCATTTTCACATGGGCAACAGGATAAAATGGATCCTAAAATGTGTTGGGCAATTTCCCCTGAGTTCACAGATACCTCATATGTGGTCACAAACCACTGTTTGGGCACACGGCAAGGCTCAGAAGGGAAGGAGCGCCATTTGACTTTTGAATGAAAAATTAGCTCCAATCGTTAGCGGACACCATGTAGCGTTTGGAGAGCCCCTGTGTGCCTAAACATTGGAGCTCCCCCACATGTGACCCCATTTTTGAAACTAGACCCCCCAAGGAACTTATCTAGATGCATAGTGAACACTTTGAACCCCCAGGTGCTTCACAAATTGATCTGAAAAAATGAAAAAGTACTTTTTTTTTCACAAAAAATTTCATTTAGCATCAATTTGTTCATTTCCACATGGGCAACAGGATAAAATGGATCCTAAAATTTATTGGGCAATTTCTCCTGAGTACACTGATACCTCACATGTGGGGGTAAACCACTGTTTGGGCACGCGGCAGGGCTCGGAAGGGAAGGAGTGCCATTTGACTTTTTGAATGAAAAATTAGCTCAAATCGTTAGCGGACACCATATCACGTTTGGAAAGGCACTGTGTGCCTAAACATTGGAGCTCCCCCACATGTGACCCCATTTTGGAAACTAGACCTCCCATGGAACTAATCTAGATGTGCGGTGACCACTTTAAACCCCCAAGTGCTTCATAGAAGTTTATAACGCAGAGCCATGAAAATAAAAAAACATTTTTCTTTCCTCAAAAATTATTTTTTAGCCTGCAATTGTTTATTTTCACAAGAGTAACAGGAGAAATTGGACCCCAAAAGTTGTTGTCCAGTTTGTCATGAGTATGCTGATGCCCCATATGTGGGGGGGAACCACTGTTTGGGCACACGTCGGGGCTCAGAAGGGAAGTAGTGACTTTTGAAATGCAGACTTTGATGGAATGGTCTGCGGGTGTCACGTTGCATTTGCAGAGCCCCTGATGTGCCTAAACAGTAGAAACCCCCTACAAGTGACCACATTTTGAAACTAGACCCCCCCAAGAAACATCTAGATATGTGGTGAGCACTTTCAACCCCCAAGTGCTTCACAGAAGTTTATAACGCAGAGCCATGAAAATAAAAAATAATTTTTCTTTCCTCAAAAATTGTTTTAGCAAGCATTTTTTTATTTTCACAAGGGTAACAAAAGAAATTAGACCCCAATATTTGTTGCCCAGTTTGTCCTGAGTACACTGATACCCCATATGTGGGGGTAAACCACTGTTTGGGCGCACGTCGGGGCTCGGAAGGGAGGGAGCACCATTTGACTTTTTGAACGCAAGATTGGCTGGAATCAATGGTGGCGCCATGTTGCGTTTGGAGACCCCTGATGTGCCTAAACAGTGGAAACCCCTCAATTCTAACTTCAACACTAACCCCAACACACCCCTAACCCTTATCCCAACTGTAGCCATAACCCAAGTCACAACCCTAACCCCAACATACCCCTAACCACAACCCTAACCCCAACACACCCATAACCCTAATCCCAACCCTAACCCTAATCGCAACCCTAACCACAACTTTAACCCCAACACACCCCTAACCCTCTCCATAACCCTAACCAGAAGCCTAATCTTAACCCTATTTCCAACCCTAGCCCTAATTCCAACCCTAAATCTAATTCCAACCCTAACCCTAAGGCTATGTGCCCACGTTGCGGATTCGTGTGAGATTTTTCCGCACAATTTTTGAAAAATCCGCAGGTAAAAGGCTCTGCGTTTTATCTGCGGATTTCCAGTGTTTTTTGTGCGGATTTCACCTGCGGATTCCTAATGAGGAACAGGTGTAAAACGCTGCGGAATCCGCACAAAATTGACATGCTGCGGAAAATACAACGCAGCATTTCCACACGGTATTTTCCGCACCATGGGCACAGCAGATTTGGTTTTCCATAGGTTTACATGGTACTGTAAACCTGATGGAAAACTGCTACGAATTCGCAGCGGCCAATCCGCTGCGGATCCCCGGCCAATCCGCTGCGGATCCGCACTGTGTGCAAATACCCTAACCCTAACCCTAGTTCTAACTGTAGTGGAAAAAGAAAAAAAAATATTTTCTTTATTTTATTATTGGCCCTACCTATGGGGGTGATAAAGGGGGGGGGTCATTTACTATTTTTTTTTATTTTGATCACTGTGATAGGTTATATCACAGTGATCAAAATATACCTGGAACGAATCTGCCGGCCGGCAGATTCGGCGGGCGCACTGCGTATGCGCCCGCCATTTTGGAAGATGGCGGTGCTCAGGGAGAAGACGGACGGACACCAGGAGGCCCGGTAAGTATAAGCGGGGGAAATTGGGGCACGGGGGGGCGTCAGAGCATGGGGGTGGCATCGGAGCACGGGGGAGCAGGCAGGAAGACGGGGGAGCGGAGCACAGGACGGAGCAGAGCACAGATCAGTGGACCGGGTGGGCGATCGGTGGTGGTGGGGGGCACACCAGTGTTTCCAGCCATGGCCGATGATATTGCAGCATCGACCATGGCTGGATTGTAATATTTCACCAGATTTTTTAGGTGAAATATTACAAATCGCTCTGATTGGCAATTTCACTTTCAACAGCCAATCAGAGCGACCGTAGCCACGGGGGGGTGAAGCCACCCCCCTGGGCTAAAGTACCACTCCCCCTGTCCCTACAGATCGGGTGAATTTGGAGTTAACCCTTTCACCCGATCTGCAGGGATGTGATCTTTCCATGACGCCACATAGGTGTCATGGGTCGGATTGGCACCGACTTTCATGACGCCTACGTGGCGTCATGGGTCGGGAAGGGGTTAACCCTTCATTACCCCATATCCCACCTCTACACGGGAATGGGAAGAGAGTGGCCAAGTGCCAGAATAGGCGCATCTTCCAGATGTGCCTTTTCTGGGGTGTCTGGGGGCAGATGTTTTTAGCCAGGGGGGGGGGGGGGCAATAACCATGGACCCTCTCCAGGCTATTAATATCTGCCCTCAGTCACTGGCTTTACCACTCTGGCAGAGAAAATTGTGCGGGAGCCCACGCCAATTTTTTCCGCGATTTAACCCTTTAATTTAATAGCTAGAACGCCCAAATTTTGCACATACACACTACTAACATTAGTAGAGTGGAATATGCAAAAAAAAGGGATATGAGATGGTTTACTGTATGTAAACCATGTCTCATCATGTTGGGTTTGAGAAGGAGATAGGAAAAGCCGGCAATTGAATTACTGGCTTTTAAGCTATCTAGCGCTGTATGATATATTACTATATGTGTCTCACTGACATATATATATATATATATATATATATATATATATATATATATATATATATAGACAGTATATATGTTTTTACGATTATTTGAGCCCATGGATCCATTGTATGTCCGTATGTCGGTTTTGCAAGCCTGCGAGAAAATCTCGCAGTACGGATGCCATACGGATTACATACGGAGGATGCCATGCGCAAAATACGCTGCCACACCCTGCCTACGGATGACATACGGATCACTATTTTGGGGACTTTTCTGCGTATTACGGACGTAAATAACGGACCGTATTTTCATATGCTGTGTGAGACGCTGTTAAACCAGAGAGTTATGTGACACAAAATAGTTAATAAATAACATTACCGACATGTCTACTTTACATCATCACAATTTTGGAAACAAAATTTTTTTTGCTAGGAAGTTATAAGGGTATGTGCACATGTTGCGGATTCTCTGCGGATCCGCGTTTTTGCAGTGCAGAAACGTTGCAGATCCACAATTGATTTACAGTACAATGTAAATCAATGAGAAAAAAAAATGCTGTGCACACTTTGCGGAAAATCCGCTGCGGTTTAAAAGAAGTAGCATGTCACCTTTTTTTTGTGAATCTGCAGAGTTTTTGTACCCATTCCATTATAGAAAACCGCAGGGGTAAAAAACGCAGCAAATCCACAAGAAAACCGCAGCAAAACCGCACAAAAAATGTGACAAATCCGCAGGTGCATTTTCTGCCAGGAGAGGCAGAATCCGCACCAGAAATGCCTAATCCGCAACGTGTGCACATAGCCTTCGAGTTAAAATTTGACCAGCGATTTCTCATTTTTACAGCAACATTTACAAAACCATTTTTTTTAGGGAACACTTCACATTTGAAGTAAGTTTGAGGGGTCTACATGGCTGAAAATACCCCAAAGTGACACCATTCTAAAAACTGCACCCCTCCAGGTGCCCAAAACCACATTCAAGAAGTTTATTAACCCTTCAGGTGTTTCACAGCAGCGGAAGCAACATGGAAGGAAAAAATTAACATTTAACGTAACAAAAATGATTTTTAACAATTTTTTTTTATTTTACCAAGGGTAAAAGGAGAAACTGGACCACAAAAGTTGTGGTTCAATTTGTCCTGAGTACACTTATACCCCATATGTGGGGATAAATCACTATTTGGGCACACGTCGGGGCTCGGAAGGGAAGTAGTGACGTTTTGAAATGCATACTTTGATGGAATGGTCTGCGGGCGTCACGTTGCGTTTGCAGAGACCCTGATGTGCCAAATCAGTAGAATCCCCCCACAAGTGACCCCATTTTGGAAACTAGACCCCCAAGGAACTTATCTAGATGTGTGGTGAACACTTTGAACGCCCAAGTGCTTCACAGAAGTTTATAACGCAGAGCCGTGAAAATAAAAAATCATTTTTCTTTCCTCAAAAATGATTTTTTAGCCCGCAATTTTTTATTTTCACAAGGGTGACCGGAGAAATTGGACCCCAAAAGTTGTCCAGTTTGTCCTGAGCATGCTGGTACCCCATATGTGGGGGTAAAACACTGTTTGGGCACACGTCAGGGTTCGGAAGGGAGGGAGCACCAGTTGACTTTTTGAACGCAAGATTGGCTGGAATCAATAGTGGCGCTATGTCGCGTTTGAAGACCCCCTGATGTGCCTAAACAGTGGAAACCTCTCAATTCTAACTCCAACACTAACCCCAACACATACCTAATCCCAACTCTATCCATGACCGTAATCACACCCCCAACACACCCCTAACCCCAACATGCCCCTAACCACAACCCTAACTCCTGATAGACACCACTCCATTACTAACGCCAGGGCTTGATGCCAGCTGTGATTTGACAAATCACAGCTGACATCAACTCCGATCCTATCAGGGCAATCGGGAAGAGCTGGGCAAAGCACCAGAATTGGCGCATCTGTTGTGATGCACCTCTTCTCAGGTGGCCAAGAACTGGTATTTTTATACTGTTTGTTTTTTTTTTTAGGGGGGACCCCACGTTGTTTTACTTATTAGCTTGATATAAGTAAACTACATACGCAAGGCACTAATCTAATAGGTAGATATCTCTATCTTTGCTCATCTTTAACACCTAAACATGTCATTTCCATTCTACAGTCTATTCCGATACGTGTCACACGGACAGCAGAGGGCTGTCTCACTTTGCCATCCGTGTGCATGTGTGTGGGACGTATTGACATCAGTGCTGAAGACCAAGGAGATCACAACAACTTTCTCCCTTTTTTTTGGAGAAGTACAAGAGAGGGCTGCGTTATAAAGAAAAAAATTTCCCAATGTGTGATGGTCACCGAAACACCATGAAATGGAAAAGATATGGTACCACTACAAACCTGCCAAGAGAGGGCTGCCCACTAAAACTCAACTCGGGCAGGGAGGGCACTAATCAAAAAGAAAAAAAAATTACTGACTGAAGCGGGATAGCTATGCTAAAAAAAATATTTTTTATTAGGATATGCTAAAATTATGAATTTACTTATCCACCATATAATTATCTCAGTCTATCTATTCTGACCTGTTGTGAATTCTGTGGCAGAGCTCCCTCCTGTGGTCACAATTGGTACTTCGGCTGATTCTCTCTATGAGCTTCCGTTGGTGGAGGAGAGTGGTACTGCGGCTTCTGAGCTTCCTTCCTCAGGTGATGTGGTGAAGTCGTTAGTTGCTGCTCTATTTAACTCCACCTAGTGCTTTGATCCTGGCCTCCAGTCAATGTTCTAGTATAGGACTTGCTTCCTCCTGGATCGTTCCTGTGGCCTGCTGCTCTGCATAGCTAAGTTCCGCTTTTTTTATTTTTGTTTGCTGTTTTTTTCTGTCCAGCTTGCTTGTTTGGTTTTTTCTTGCTTGCTGGTAGCTCTGGGACGCAGAGGGTGTACCTCCGTGCCGTTAGTCGGTACGGAGGGTCTTTTTGCCCCCTTTGCGTGGTTATTTGTAGGGTTTTGTGTTGACCGCAAAGTTACCTTTCCTATCCTCGCTCTGTTCAGAAAGTCGGGCCTCACTTTGCTGAATCTATTTCATCTCTACGTTTGTCTTTTCATCTTATCTCACAGTCATTATATGTGGTGGCTGCCTTTTCCTTTGGGGTATTTCTCTGAGGCAAGGTAGGCTTATTTTCTATCTTCAGGCTAGCTAGTTTCTCAGGCTGTGCCGAGTTGCATAGGGAGCGTTAGGCGCAATCCACGGCTGCTTCTAGTGTGGTTGGAGAGGATTAGGGATTGCGGTCAGCAGAGTTCCCACGTCTCAGAGCTCGTTCAATGTTTTTTGGGTTACTGTCAGGTCACTGTATGTGCTCTGACTTCTATGTCCATTGTGGTACTGAATTACCTGATCATAACAGTACTGGAGGCCCAAAGTACTAATGATTCTCAATAGAGAGAAAAAAGAAGTTCTGAGACCATTTTTGTTTCTCTGCACTGTGTTTTGCCTTTTTTTTCCCCTAGACATTTGGGTGGTTCAGGACACAGGTGTAGCGATGGACATTAAAGGTCTGTCTTCATGTGTGGAACAGCTCACGGCAAGAGTACAAAATATTCAAGACTTTGTGGTTCAGAATTCTATGTTAGAACCAAGAATTCCTATTCCTGATTTGTTTTTTGGAGATAGAACTAAATTTCTGAGTTTCAAAAATAATTGTAAACTATTTCTGGCTTTGAAACCTCGCTCCTCTGGTGACCCAGTTCAACAAGTTAGGATCGTTATTTCTTTTTTACGTGGCGACCCTCAGGACTGGGCATTTTCTCTTGCGCCAGGAGATCCTGCATTAAGTAATATTGATGCGTTTTTCCTGGCGCTCGGATTGCTGTACGATGAACCTAATTCAGTGGATCAGGCAGAGAAAAATTTGCTGGCTCTGTGTCAGGGTATATTGTCAGAAATTTAGAAAGTGGTCCGTACTCACTCAATGGAATGAAGGTGCGCTCGCAGCTATTTTCAGAAAGGGTCTCTCTGAAGCCCTTAAGGATGTCATGGTGGGATTTCCTATGCCTGCTGGTCTGAATGAGTCTATGTCTTTGGCCATTCAGATCGGTCGACGCTTGCGTGAGCGTAAATCTGTGCACCATTTGGCGGTATTATCTGAGCATAAACCTGAGCCTATGCAGTGCGATAGGACTTTGACCAGAGTTGAACGGCAAGAACACAGACGTCAGAATGGGCTGTGTTTCTACTGTGGTGATTCCACTCATGCTATCTCTGATTGTCCTAAGCGCACTAAGCGGTTCGCTAGGTCTGTCACCATTGGTACGGTACAGTCAAAATTTCTTTTGTCCGTAACCTTGATCTGCTCTTTGTCATCTTATTCTGTCATGGCATTTGTGGATTCAGGCGCTGCCCTGAATTTGATGGACTTGGAGTATGCTAGGCGTTGTGGGTTTTTCTTGGAGCCCTTGCAGTGTCCTATTCCATTGAGAGGAATTGATGCTACGCCTTTGGCCAAGAATAAGCCTCAGTACTGGACCAAGCTGACCATGTGCATGGCTCCTGCACATCAGGAGGTTATTCGCTTTCTGGTGTTGCATAATCTGCATGATGTGGTCGTGTTGGGGTTGCCATGGCTACAAGTCCATAATCCAGTATTAGATTGGAAATCCATGTCTGTGTCCAGCTGGGGTTGTCAGGGGGTACATGGTGATGTCCCATTTCTGTCTATTTCGTCATCCACCGCTTCTGAGGTCCCAGAGTTCTTGTCTGATTACCGGGATGTATTTGATGAGCCCAAGTCCGATACCCTACCTCCGCATAGGGATTGTGATTGTGCTATCGATTTGATTCCTGGTAGTAAATTCCCAAAAGGTCGACTGTTTAATTTATCTGTGCCTGAGCACGCCGCTATGCGGAGTTACGTGAAGGAGTCCTTGGAGAAGGGGCATATTCGCACGTCATCGTCGCCATTAGGAGCGGGGTTCTTTTTTGTGGCCAAGAAGGATGGTTTGCTGAGACCTTGTATAGATTACCGCCTTTTAAATAAGATCATGGTTAAATTTCAGTACCCCTTGCCGCTGTTATCTGATTTGTTTGCTCGGATTAAGGGGGCTAGTTGGTTCACCAAGATAGATCTTCGTGGTGCGTATAATCTAGTGCGTATTAAGCGAGGCAATGAACGGAAGACTGCATTTAATACGCCCGAGGGCCATTTTGAGTAATGCCATTCGGACTTGCCAATGCTCCATCAGTGTTTCAGTCCTTTATGCATGACATCTTCCGAGAGTACCTGGATAAATTCCTGATTGTATACTTGGATGATATTTTGGTCTTCTCGGATGATTGGGAGTCGCATGTGAAGCAGGTCAGAACGGTGTTTCAGGTCCTGCGTGCTAATTCTTTGTTTGTGAAGGGATCAAAGTGTCTCTTCGGTGTGCAGAAAGTTTCATTTTTGGGGTTCATTTTTTCCCCTTCTACTATCGAGATGGACCCTGTTAAGGTCCAAGCCATCCATGATTGGACTCAGCCGACATCTCTGAAAAGTCTGCAAAAGTTCCTGGGCTTTGCTAATTTTTATCGTCGCTTCATCTGCAATTTTTCTAGTATTGCTAAACCATTGACCGATTTGACCAAGAAGGGTGCTGATGTGGTCAATTGGTCTTCTGCTGCTGTGGAAGCTTTTCAAGAGTTGAAGCGTCGTTTTACTTCTGCCCCTGTGTTGTGTCAACCAGATGTTTCGCTTCCATTCCAGGTCGAGGTTGATGCTTCTGAGATTGGAGCAGGGGCTGTTTTGTCGCAGAGAAGTTCTGGTTGCTCGGTGATGAAACCATGCGCCTTCTTTTCCAGGAAGTTTTCGCCTGCTGAGCGAAATTATGATGTTGGCAATCGAGAGTTGCTGGCCATGAAGTGGGCATTCGAGGAGTGGCGTCATTGGCTTGAAGGAGCTAAGCATCGCGTGGTGGTCTTGACTGATCATAAAAACTTGACTTATCTCGAGTCTGCCAAGCGGTTGAATCCTAGACAGGCTCGTTGGTCGCTGTTTTTTGCCCGCTTTGACTTTGTGGTTTCGTACCTTCCGGGCTCTAAAAATGTGAAGGTGGATGCCCTGTCTAGGAGTTTTGTGCCCGACTCTCCGGGTTTATCTGAGCCGGCGGGTATTCTCAAAGAGGGAGTAATTGTGTCTGCCATCTCCCCTGATTTGTGGCGGGTGCTGCAAAAATTTCAGGCTAATAAACCTGATCGTTGCCCAGCGGAGAAACTGTTTGTCCCTGATAGGTGGACGAATAAAGTTATCTCTGAGGTTCATTGTTCGGTGTTGGCTGGTCATCCTGGAATCTTTGGTACCAGAGAGTTAGTGGCTAGATCGTTTTGTTGGCCATCTCTGTCGCGGGATGTGCATTCTTTTGTGCAGTCCTGTGGGATTTGTGCTCGGGCTAAGCCCTGCTGTTCTCGTGCCAGTGGGTTGCTTTTGCCCTTGCTGGTCCCGAAGAGGCCTTGGACACATATCTCTATGGATTTTATTTCTGATCTTCCCGTCTCTCAAAAAATGTCAGTCATTTGGGTGGTTTGTGATCGCTTCTCTAAGATGGTCCATTTGGTGCCCTTGTCTAAATTACCTTCCTCCTCTGATTTGGTGCCATTGTTCTTCCAGCATGTGGTTCGTTTACATGGCATTCCAGAGAATATCGTTTCTGACAGAGGTTCCCAGTTTGTTTCGAGGTTTTGGCGAGCCTTTTGTGCAAGGATGGGCATTGACTTGTCTTTTTCCTCGGCTTTCCATCCTCAGACTAATGGCCAGACCGAACGAACCAATCAGACCTTGGAAACATATCTGAGATGCTTTGTTTCTGCTTATCAGGATGACTGGGTGTCCTTTTTGCCTTTGGCTGAGTTCGCTCTTAATAATCGGGCCAGCTCGGCTATCTTGGTTTCGCCGTTTTTCTGCAACTCTGGGTTCCATCCTCGTTTCTCTTCAGGGCAGGTTGAGTCTTCGGACTGTCCTGGTGTGGATACTGTGGTGGACAGGTTGCAGCAGATTTGGACTCATGTAGTGGACAATTTGACCTTGTCCCAGGAGAAGGCTCAACGTTTCGCTAATCGCAGACGCTGTGTGGGTCCCCGACTTCGTGTTGGGGATTTGGTTTGGTTGTCTTCTCGTCATATTCCTATGAAGGTTTCCTCTCCTAAGTTTAAACCTCGTTTCATTGATCCGTATAGGATTTCTGAGGTTCTTAATCCTGTGTCTTTTCGTTTGACCCTTCCAGACTCTTTCTCCATCCATAACGTATTCCATAGGTCATTGTTGCGGAGATACGTGGCACCTATGGTTCCATCTGTTGATCCTCCTGCCCCGGTTTTGGTGGAGGGGGAGTTGGAGTATATTGTGTAGAAGATTTTGGATTCTCGTGTTTCAAGACGGAAACTCCAGTATCTGGTTAAGTGGAAGGGTTATGCTCAGGAAGATAATTCCTGGATCTTTGCCTCTGATGTCCATGCTCCCGATCTTGTTCGTGCCTTTCATGTGGCTCATCCTGGTCGTCCTGGGGGCTCTGGTGAGGGTTCGGTGACCCCTCCTCAAGGGGGGGGTACTGTTGTGAATTCTGTGGCAGAGCTCCCTCCTGTGGTCACAATTGGTACTTCGGCTGATTCTCTCTATGAGCTTCCGTTGGTGGAGGAGAGTGGTACTGTGGCTTCTGAGTTTCCTTCCTCAGGTGATGTGGTGAAGTCGTTAGTTGCTGCTCTATTTAACTCCACCTAGTGCTTTGATCCTGGCCTCCAGTCAATGTTCTAGTATAGGACTTGCTTCCTCCTGGATCGTTCCTGTGGCCTGCTGCTCTGCATAGCTAAGTTCCGCTTTTGTTATTTTTGTTTGCTGTTTTTTTCTGTCCAGCTTGCTTGTTTGGTTTTTTTCTTGCTTGCTTGTAGCTCTGGGACGCAGAGGGTGTACCTCCGTGCCGTTAGTCGGTGCGGAGGGTCTTTTTGCCCCCTTTGCGTGGTTATTTGTAGGGTTTTGTGTTGACCGCAAAGTTACCTTTCCTATCCTCGCTCTGTTCAGAAAGTCGGGCCTCACTTTGCTGAATCTATTTCATCTCTACGTTTGTCTTTTCATCTTATCTCACAGTCATTATATGTGGTGGCTGCCTTTTCCTTTGGGGTATTTCTCTGAGGCAAGGTAGGCTTATTTTCTATCTTCAGGCTAGCTAGTTTCTCAGGCTGTGCCGAGTTGCATAGGGAGCGTTAGGCGCAATCCACGGCTGCTTCTAGTGTGGTTGGAGAGGATTAGGGATTGCGGTCAGCAGAGTTCCCACGTCTCAGAGCTCGTTCTATGTTTTTTGGGTTACTGTCAGGTCACTGTATGTGCTCTGACTTCTATGTCCATTGTGGTACTGAATTACCTGATCATAACACTGACCTATTTATTAGGTCAAATTTGGACAATATTTAAAAATAAAAAGGCCATGTATATTATTATAACTGTAGGTATTGCTGTATTTTGTTAAACAGCATCACTATATTTCTGGATACCTCTTCAGGAAGCATTAGTAATTAAAAATCATTCCAATTTATGCACAATACATTGAAAATAATAGTATGCACAGTCTCCTTATGGCACTTGAATAAATATTCACAATGTATAGATCCAAAGAGAAATCATCACTTCCTATTGTACTTTGCCTTCAATTAAATAAGCACTGAATAACCCAGCAACCCACTGGATTCATTCTGTACTCATGCGCTATAATGATCTCTTTCCGATGAGGTATTAATATTTGTCCCTTCAATTCAACTGACATCATAGAAGATACTAGGGTTCAGGTTTCTATCTCCTATGTAGGATCCAATATTTTCTCCTAAAATAAGTTCATTTCCGGATACAACTATTCATTGCACGGTTGACACATTCTACTGCTATGATTGTACGGTAGTGTTCAAAATAATAGTGTGTTTAAAAAAAAATTCTCCCTAAAATTCACAAAGATCCTGTGGACCCACCCGGACGTCCGATAGTCTCTGGCATAGGGGGGCTATGTGATCCGGTGTGTAGATTTATTGATTTTTACCTGAAGCCACTTGTAGAAACTCTACCCTCCTATGTCAGGGACTCTTCGGACGTCCTGGTGAGGATAGATGGCATTACGTTGGAACCTGATGTATGGCTGGTGACCGCAGACGTAGAGTCCCTCTACACATCTATTGGCCATGATGATGGAATTAAGGCTGCGCGTTTTTTTCTTGAAATGAGTAATTTGGACCATCTTTTAATTGAGTTAATTTTGGAGTTGTTGGATTTTGTTTTAAGACATAATTTTTTTACTTTCAGAGATCGTTTCTATTTGCAGGAGCGCGGCACTGCCATGGGTGCGGCATGCGCGCCGTCGTATGCCAACCTTTTTCTCGGATTTTGGGAGAGGGAGGTTGTGCATTGTGACGGTGCGTGTGCCGCCGACCATGTGCAGTGCTGGCTCCGGTACATAGACGATCTCTTGATTTTTTGGAATGGATCCAAGTTGGATTTCGAAAGATTCATTGGTGGACTGAATCAGAATCCTTACAACATTAAACTTACTCATAGAATTGAAAAGAGAGTGATAGACTTCCTAGATATCTCAATCTCCGTAGATCTAGATGGTACCATTCAAACTGACATCTTTCGGAAAGAGACGTCAGTAAATTCTGTGTTGCATGCGGCATCTTCACATACACATTCAACAAAGAAAGCAATTCCCATCGGTCAATACTTAAGAATAAAGCGTACTTGCTCCACTGTAGACAGGTTCGAATCACAGGCCCAGGATCTGAAGGAGAGATTTTTAGATAGGGGCTATAGTAAGAAAATGATTGGACATGGCTACTATAGAGCAAAGAGCACCCCGAGAGAGAAACTTCTTGTTGCAACTAGAAAAGATAAAGATACCAATCTTAAAACCAGATTTATCTCTACCTTTAATTGCCGTTGGCATTCAATCAGACAGATTCTTAACAAACATTGGCCGGTATTGATGACTGACCCGGTATTACAGAAAGAAATTTCACCTGTTCCCTTGATGACTGCTAGACGTAGCAGGAATCTAAGGGATCACCTGGTCAGGAGTCATTATACGGCCAAAATTAAAAATCCTTTTGGTGCCGGCAAACAGAGATGTGGATGCTTTCCGTGCGGAGATTGTTTGGCATGTAAGAGGGGGAATATAATTAGAGGCAATTCCTTTTCCTCAGTAGATGGGACTCGTTCCTTTGTGGTCACCAGCTATATCTCTTGTAGTACAACGTATGTCATATACCATGCCGTCTGTCCCTGCAACAAGGCTTACGTTGGATTGACATCACGTGAGCTGCGTATTAGGACCAGAGAACACGTGCGTGACATCATTGCGGCAGAAGAGGTGGATGACCTATCATTGCTGAAAACAATACCGAAACATTTTAAATTATATCATCAGTCTGATCCGAGAGGATTTAGGGTCAGGGGAATTGATAGGATCCACTGTGGCACTAGAGGAGGAAATATTAAACAGATTTTGGCTCAAACGGAATCCAAGTGGATTGTCGAATTGGGCACTATGTCCCCTGATGGACTCAACGAAAAAATTAGTTTTGTACCATTTTTGTAATCCCTGTTTTTTAACTTTTTCTATGTGTGTTTTTAATTTTTCTTCTTTGTTTATTCATTTTTAGTAGTAGGATCATCTCTTGCTTGAATGTGAGGTTTTGGTGATTGATCTTCATCTTAAAGAAGAATTATTTGTGACTTTCCCCCTCCCCCCTCGCCTATTTTCTACATCTTGGAGAGTCTGTTTTCTTTCGGACCTTTTATACATAGATGATGAATATGGCCCGGTTGAATACATGAGAAGAAGGACCGCATATTGAGAGCAGGAATATAGAGGAAAACAACAAATAAACGAAATAATGTTCATATTTATGGTGATTTATTATTTATGTTTGTGTATTTACATGTGGTAATTGAATTGTATATGTTCACTATTGTTTTATTGTTATTGTTTTTGTGTATATTAATATTAATTGTATGTTCTACATAGATGAAACATGGGATATGTCATAGGTGTAGTATTTAATAACACATATGGATTCTTAGAGGAGGAGGTCCATAGTTATTATATGGTCCTCTCTTTAGGGATCTCCTGGGGATTGAGTTATTATTTATTTACCGTTTCGGGTTTTCCTGAAACGGTTAATCTGTATTTACATGTTGTATAATGTGGTATGTTTTTATGCACTATTGTTCATGGCACATACATATTCTTTACGAATGTTTATTTTGTATTATAGTTTATTTTGAGTTTGTTCTTATTATGCGGATGATGAGAGAATATATATTGATATCCTTCTTGTACCATTTCTGTATACGGACTGGGTTCTGGGGTAGAATAGGGTAGGAGGGGGTTTTTCTTTGTGTGCTACTTACAGCTGGCCTTAGTATTCTGGGTAAATCCTGCTCGGTGCGGTATAGATAGATGGACAATTTTCTTCTTCCGCTTTCGAGGGTATTGGGAGACGGCGTTATACTATGGACTCCTTAAGAATGGCGCCGCTATGCGCAGGCGTACTTTCTTTTTCGCACAGGGCACACAAACATGGCATCTTCCTTAAGGGCTCCTTGAATATGGCGCCGGTATGCGCATGCGCAGTCGCTCGCCTCTTTTCCCTGTGTCACCGAAGGTCTCAATCTACTTCCGGTGCGCGCAATGTGACGTCAGAGAGGGATTTCCTCTAGCGCGCGCCGGAAATGAGTACCGGAGTTGATGCAGCTGGGAATCTGGCGGCAGCGTCTCGGCATGCGAGTATCCTACTGGCTGGTGTTACTATTCAAGGGGTATTTAATGAGGTAAGGTGGGGGCAGGAACACACTCCCCTTGAAAAAGCACGGGCGAAACGCGCGTCGGGGCGTTCCGGGGCAGCGGTGCACTGACTATGGGTAAGCATGAATCCACTCATTCTATATATTGAATTCTCATCATCCGGGAATAATAGATGCTGAAATTACCTTAAAGGATGTTTTTTTTTGGGGATCTTATATTTAAATGAGAGTAATACTAATATAGATTTCAATGTATCTTAATGCTTAGCATTACATGGTTGGATGCGGTATTTCCGCTGCTCATGGAATTTCTGACTGATTCTCTTTGATAAAACTCACATGGTGTTATGTATATTTTAAAAAAAAAAAAAAAAATTTGTTTTCAATAAACTTTATTGATTTTACTGTATTGTGATATAGTGGTCTGTGGGTATTTGGTACTCATTTTGTCGGTAGCTATATGGATTTGTCCACTAATCTGTATTAGGTTAGTTACTATTGATAGAGGAGCAAGTACAAGAATGCTTCTGGCTAAGATTAGCTATTTCTGCTTTTTGTATCTATATTTTGATATGATTGTACGGTAGTGTTCAAAATAATAGTGTGTTTAAAAACATGAGTTAATCACAAAATCTAAAAAATATCTACTAGTTTTTATTTCCATGCACTGGGAACATTGCACACTGTTTTTTAATACAAAACATGAAGAGAAATATAATATATAAATTTTAACTACTTTACATAAAATATAAAATGAACACTGGGTTCTAAAAAATAGAAGTGTCTGCATTTGTATTCCTATGAATCACTAACCTAATGCTTAGTTGTATACACAGTTTTTTTTGTTTGTTTTTTAGAACTGCTTCACTTCTATGTTGCATAGAGTCAACCAACTTCTGGCCCATCACCTATTCCAGCCCAGGATGCTCAGACTACATCCCACAATGTTTTGCCATTTGTTGGCTGTGCCTCAGAAACAACATTTTTAATGTCACCCTACAAGTGTTCTATCTGATTAAGGTCTGAGGATTGAGCTGGTCACTCTATAACCGCGATATTGTTGGACTGGACCCAAGATTTTGATCGTTTACTAGTGTGTTTAGAGTCGTTGTCTTGTTGAAATGCCCATTTCAAGGGCATATCCTCTTCCGTGTAAGGATACATGACCTCTTCATTTACTTTAGTATATGCAAAGCAGTCCATGATCCCTGGTATGCGGCAAATAGGTTTGGTACCATAGTAAGAGAAACATGCCCATATCATAATGCTTGCACCACCATTCTTCACTGTCTTCAGTGTACTGTGGCTTGAATGCAGAGTTTGGGGGTCGTCTGACGAACTGTCTGCGGCTCTTGGACCCAAAAAGAACAATTTTGCTTTCATCAGTCCACAAAATGTTTTTCCAATTCTCTTTACGCCAATTGCTTTGTTCTTTGGCAAATTGTATCCACTTCAGTACGTTTGTGGTTTTTTGGTGTGTTTTTTTTAAGTGGGGACTTTGCAGGGACTTCTTGGTAAGGGCAATCCCACACGTCCAGATAATTCCGGTACCGGAAAAATCGGTACCGGAATTATCAGTGTTTCTGTGGCACACGTGCAGCACACGTGTGCCGCCCATGTGGCACATCAGTGTGGCACACGCACCGTGCAGGAGACAGCGCTAAAGTTTAGCGCTGTCCCCTGCATCTGGTGCTGAAGCCGCCATTGATATCTTCTCTGCAGCAGCGTTTGCTGTAGAGAAGATATGAATATTCCTTTTTTTTTTTTGTTTCTCGTGTTTAAAATAAAGATCCATGACCCCTCCCACCCCCTGTGCGCCCGCCCGCTGTTCTTAAAATACTCACACGGCTCCCTCGCTGGCGCTGCTTCCTGTCCTGGCCACACCTTCTCCTGTATAAGCGGTCACGTGGGGCCGCTCATTTACAGTAATGAATATGTGGCTCCACCCCTATTTAACCCCTTCCCGACCCATGACGCCACGTAGGCGTCATGAAAGTCGGTGCCATTCCGACCCATGACGCCTATGCGGCGTCATGGAAAGATCGCGTCCCTGCAGATCGGGTGAAAGGGTTAACTCCCATTTCACCCGATCTGCAGGGACAGGGGGAGTGGTAGTTTAGCCCAGGGGGGGTGGCTTCACCCCCTCGTGGCTACGATCGCTCTGATTGGCTGTTGAAAGTGAAACTGCCAATCAGAGCGATTTGTAATATTTCACCCATTATAACGGGTGAAATATTACAATCCAGCCATGGCCGATGCTGAAATATCATCGGCCATGGCTGGAAATACTAGTGTGCCCCCACCCCACCCCTCCGATCGCCCCCCCACCCCCCCGATCTGGCCGGTACACTGCTCCGGCTCCCCTCCGTCCTGTGCTCCGCTCCCCCCCGTGCTCGTGTCCGCTCCCCCCGTGCTCCAATCACCCCCCCGTGCTCCAATCACCCCCCCTGCACTCCGATCCACCCCCCCCCCGTGCTCCGTTCCACCCCCCCGTGCTCCGTTCCACCCCCCGTGCTCCATTCCAGCCCCCCCGTGCTCCGTTCCACGCCCCCCGCGCTCCGTTCCACCCCTCCCGCGCTCCGATTCCCCCCCCCCGTGCTCCGATCCCCCCCCCCGTGGTCCCCCCCCACCCTATCATACTTACCGATCCAGCCGTGGTCCCGTCCGTCTTCTCCCGGGCGCCGCCATCTTCCAAAATGGCGGGCGCATGCGCAGTGCGCCCGCCGAATCTGCCGGCCGGCAGATTCGTTCCAAAGTGCATTTTGATCACTGAGATATAATCTATCTCAGTGATCAAAATAAAAAAAATAATAAATGACCCCCCCCCTTTGTCACCCCCATAGGTAGGGACAATAAAAAAAATAAAGAAATTTTTTTTTTCCACTAATGTTAGAATAGGGTTAGGGTTAGGGTTAGGGGTAGGGGTAGGGTTAGGGTTAGGGTTAGGGTTAGGGTTAAGGTTAGGGTTAGGGGTAGGGGTAGGGGTAGGGTTAGGGGTAGGGTTAGGGGTAGGGTTAGGGGTAGGGTTAGGGCTAGGGTTAGGGTTAGGAATGTGCACACGTATTCTGGTCCTCTGCGGATTTTTCCGCTGCGGATTTGATAAATCCGCAGTGCTAAACCGCTGCGGATTTATGGCGGATTTACCGCGTTTTTTTCTGCGCATTTCACTGCGGTTTTACAATTGCGATTTTCTATTGGAGCAGTTGTAAAACCGCTGCGGAATCCGCACAAAGAAGTGACATGCTGCGGAATGTAAACCGCTGCGTTTCCGTGCAGTTTTTCCGCAGCATGTGCACAGCGATTTTTGTTTCCCATAGGTTTACATTGAACTGTAAACTCATGGGAAACTGCTGCGGATCCGCAGCGTTTTCCGCAGCGTGTGCACATACCTTTAGAATTAGGCCATGTGCACACGGTGCGGATTTGGCTGCGGATCCGCAGCAGTGTTCCATCAGGTTTACAGTACCATGTAAACATATGAAAAACCAAATCCGCTGTGCCCATGGTGCGGAAAATACCGCGCGGGAACGCTGCGTTGTATTTTCCATATCATGTCAATTCTTTGTGCGGATTCCGCAGCGTTTTACACCTGTTCCTCAATAGGAATCCGCAGGTGAAATCCGCACAAAAAACACTGGAAATCCGCGGAAAATCCGCAGGTAAAACACAGTGCCTTTTACCCGCAGATTTTTCAAAAATGGTGCGGAAATATCTCACACGAATCCGCAACGTGGGCACATAGCCTTAGGGTTAGGGTTGGAATTAGGGTTGTGGTTAGGGTTAGGGGTGTGTTGGGGTTAGTGTTGTGGTTAGGGGTGTGTTGGGGTTAGGGTTGTGATTAGGGTTATGGCTACAGTTGGGATTAGGGTTAGGGGTGTGGGGGGGTTAGTGTTGGAGTTAGAATTGAGGGGTTTCCACTGTTTAGGCACATCAGGGGTCTCCAAACGCAACATGGCGCCACCATTGATTCCAGCCAATCTCGTATTCAAAAAGTCAAATGGTGCTCCCTCACTTCCGAGCCCTGACGTGTGCCCAAACAGTGGTTTACCCCCACATATGGGGTACCAGCATACTCAGGACAAACTGCGCAACAATTACTGGGGTCCAATTTCTCCTGTTACCCTTGTGAATCTAAAAAAATGCTTGCTAAAACATAATTTTTGAGGAAAGAAAAATGATTTTTTATTTTCACGGCTCTGCGTTGTAAACGTCTGTGAAGCACTTGGGGGTTCAAAGTGCTCACCACATATCTAGATAAGTTCCTTGGGGGGTCTAGTTTCTAAAATGGGGTCACTTGTGGGGGGTTTCTACTGTTTAGGCACACCAGGGGCTCTGCAAACGCAACGTGACACCCGCAGACCATTCCATCAAAGTCTGCATTTCAAAAGTCACTACTTCCCTTCTGAGCCCCGACGTGTGCCCAAACAGTGGTTTACCCCCACATATGGGGTATCAGCGTACTCAGGAGAAACTGGACAACAACTTTTGGGGTCCAATTTCTCCTGTAACCCTTGGGAAAATAAAAAATTCTGGGCTAAATAATTATTTTTGAGGAAAGAAAACGTATTTATTATTTTCACGGCTCTGCATTATAAACTTCTATGAAGCACTTGGGGGTTCAAAGTGCTCACCACACATCTAGATAAGTTCCTTTCAGGGTCTAGTTTCCAAAATGGGGTCACTTGTGGGGGGTTTCTACTGTTTAGGCACATCAGGGGCTCTGCAAACGCAACGTGACGCCCGCAGAGCATTCCATCAAAGTCTGCATTTCAAAACGTCACTACTTCAATTCCGAGCCCCGGCATGTGCCCAAACAGTGATTTACCCCCACATATGGGGTATCACCGTACTCAGGAGAAACTGGACAACAAATATTGGGGTCAAATTTCTCCTGTTACCCTTGGGAAAATTAAAAAATTCTGGGCTAAATAATTATTTTTGAGGAAAGAAAACGTATTTATTATTTTCACGGCTCTGCATTATAAACTTCTATGAAGCACTTGGGGGTTCAAAGTGCTCACCACACATCTAGATAAGTTCCTTTGGGGGTCTAGTTTCCAAAATGGGGTCACTTGTGGGGGGTTTCTACTGTTAAGCCACATCAGGGGCTCTGCAAATGCAACGTGACGCCCACAGAGCATTCCATCAAAGTCTGCATTTCAAAACGTCACTACTTCACTTCCGAGCCCCGGCATGTGCCCAAACAGTGATTTACCCCCACATATGGGGTATCAGCGTACTCAGGAGAAACTGGACAACAACTTTTGGGGTCAAATTTCTCCTGTTACCCTTGGGAAAATAAAAAATTGCAGGCTAAAAGATCATTTTTGAGAAAATAATTTTTTTTTTTATTTTCATGGCTCTGCGTTATAAACTTCTGTGAAGCACTTGGGGGTTCAAAGTCCTCACCACACATCTAGATTAGTTCCTTTGGGGGTCTAGTTTCCAAAATGGGGTCATTTCTGGGGGATCTCCAATGTTTAGGCACACAGGGGCTCTCCAAACGTGACATGGTGTCCGCTAATGATTGGAGCTAATTTTCCATTTAAAAAGCCAAATGGCGTGCCATCCCTTCCGAGCCCTGCCGTGCGCCCAAACAGTGGTTTACCCCCACATATGGGGTATCAGCGTACTCAGGACAAACTGGACAACAATATTTGGGGTCCAATTTCTCCTATTATCCTTGGCAAAATAGGAAATTCCAGGCTAAAAAATCATTTTTGAGGAAAGAAAAATTATTTTTTATTTTCATGGCTCTGCGTTATAAACTTCTGTGAAGCACCTGGGGGTTTAAAGTGCTCAATATGCATCTAGATAAGTTCCTTGGGGGGTCTAGTTTCCAAAATGGGGTCACTTGTGGGGGAGCTCCAATGTTTAGGCACACAGGGGCTCTCCAAACGCGACATGGTGTCCGCTAACAATTGGAGCTAATTTTCCATTCAAAAAGTCAAATGGCGCGCCTTCTCTTCCGAGCCCTGCCGAGTGCCCAAACAGTGGTTTACCCCCACATATGAGGTATCGGCGTACTCGGGAGAAATTGCCCAACAAATTTTATGATCCATTTTATCCTACTGCCCATGTGAAAATGAAAAAATTGAGGCGAAAAGAATTTTTTTGTGAAAAAAAATTACTTTTTCATTTTTACAGATCAATTTGTGAAGCACCTGAGGGTTTAAAGTGCTCACTAGGCATCCAAATTAGTTCCTTGGGGGGTCTAGTTTCCAAAATGGGGTCACTTGTGGGGGAGCGCCAATGTTTAGGCACACAGGAGCTATCCAAACGCGACATGGTGTCCGCTAACGATGGAAATAATTTTTCATTCAAAAAGTCAAATGGCGCTCCTTCCCTTCCGAGCCTTACCATGTGCCCAAACAGTGGTTTACCTCCACATGTGAGGTATTGGTGTACTCAGGAGAAATTGCCCAACACATTTTAGGATCCATTTTATCCTGTTGCCCATGTGAAAATGAAAAAATTGAGGCTAAAAGAATTTTTTTGCGAAAAAAAAGTACTTTTTCATTTTTACGGATCAATTTGTGAAGCACCTGGGGGTTCAAAGTGCTCACTATGCATCTAGATAAGTTCCTTGGGGCGTCTAGTTTCCAAAATGGGGTCACTTGTGGGGGAGCTCCAATTTTTAGGCACACGGGGGCTCTCCAAACGTGACATGGTGTCCGCTAAAGAGTGGAGCCAATTTTTATTCAAAAAGTCAAATGGCGCTCCTTCCCTTCCAAGCCCTGACGTGCGCCAAAACAGTGGTTTACCCCCACATATGAGGTATCAGCGTACTCAGGACAAATTGGACAACAACTTTCGTGGTTCAGTTTCTCCTTTTACCATTGGGAAAATAAAAAAATTGTTGCTAAAAGATAATTTTTGTGACTAAAAAGTTAAATGTTCATTTTTTCCTTCCATGTTGCTTCTGCTTCTGTGAAGCACCTGAAGGGTTAATAAACTTCTGGAATGTGGTTTTGAGTACCTTGAGGGGTGCAGTTTTTAGAATGGTGTCACTTTTGGGTATTTTCAGCCATATAGACCCCTCAAACTGACTTCAAATGTGAGGTGGTCCCTAAAAAAATGGTTTTGTAAATTTCGTTGTAAAAATGACAAATCGCTGGTCGAATTTTAACCCTTATAACTTCCTAACAAAAAAAAATTTTGTTTCCAAAATTGTGCTGATGTAAAGTAAACATGTGGGAAATGTTATTTATTAACTATTTTGTGTCACATATCTCTCTGGTTTAACAGAATAAAAATTCAAAATGTGAAAATTGCGAAATTTTCTAAATTTTCGCCAAATTTCCGTGTTTATCACAAATAAATGCAGAATTTATTGACCTAAATTTACCACTAACATGAAGCCCAATATGTCACGAAAAAACAATCTCAGAACCGCTAGGATCCGTTGAAGCGTTCCTGAGTTATTACCTCATAAAGGGACACTGGTCAGAATTGCAAAAAACGGCAAGGTCTTTAAGGTCAAAATAGGCTGGGTCTTGAAGGGGTTAAGGTTTTAGTTGATGAATCTGTGCTGCACTTTATTTACATGCTCAGTAGTGAGGCAATGCTGTGGAGGTGGAAGTCAGTGAAATTGGGGAGTCAGAGTTGGTGGTTTGGCTTACGTCACAGCCCTGATACAAAGTACGGACATTAGAGGGGTGAATAGTTATGCCCACTGAAGTTTTCAGTTATTTTGTCCTATTTGCTGTTTGCCTACAACTGCGAACATTTGTTTTTCTTTTTATTGTGAAGCAATGTTCTTTACAACAGAAATGATTGATGCATTTTAACCAATGCTTTTTTTTTCATTGGCCAATATAAGTCACAATCAGCTGATGCTTAAGAGGTTTTCCCATGAACAAAGTTAATTTTAATCAAGAGATCTTGGAATAACTTCCCCAATTAAATGTGTGTAAATAAAATGTTCTGTGCCGAGATAATCTTATAAATGTGCCCCTGCTGTGTACTGTGTAATGGCTGTGCCTGACCGTGCAGGGACATAGTCTGATCATACCACAGCTCCTGGGCGGGGGAAACAAAAGAAAATATAGATATTACAGCACGGGATCACTGATGCTTTCTCTGAGATAAACTATTTCCCTGCCTGTTTTTACATTTGAATACCACAATATATAACGCTGCGCTCAGGGGTAGGTCATGAATCTGATTAAATAATATCTCAACAGTGTGTATCAACCGTGCAAATGCACAAGTGCTCAGCAAACAATGTAACTGAAAAACACCTCTTAATGTTCAGCAAGTTATATGGGCAAATTGCAGTGTTAAACGCTTACCTAACAGGAAGTCATCTGGCTCGGCGGCACTGTGTGTGCAGGGCCGACCATGGCTTGTTAGCTGGTAAGGAGAGCGGGGGGCGTGCACACCTCAGCTGTATGTTACCAAGGAGGCCTCAGCCGTAGGTGTTCCCGCTTACAGCTGGGGAAAAATTGGCTGCCGATACCTACTCACGTGGAACGATAAGGCAAACTGTTTGCCTTATCGTTCCACGTGATGACTGCACGGTATCCGGGCTTCCCCACAACAAATGCCTAATAGGTGAGCTGGTTTTTCACTATTTTTCCTTGATACCTACTCACGCTTGCCAGATTGTGCCGTCACAAAGCTACGGAGCGGTGTTAGGACCAAGACAGGGTGACCAACGTGTTTCGAAGGTAAGCGACCTTCTGCAAAGTACTGCAGGGCGCAGGCATCGGGAAAGGTCAGAGAGGCCCGGCGCTTGCACACTGCAGTACTTTATGCTGCCCTCAACAGGGCAAATCAGTACGCCTGTGCAGGAGCTGCACGGAAGAGGAAGGTGGGAGGACCCAGACCTGCGACGCCCATCGGACCAAATCGCCCCTGTGTGAGTACAATCTAACCTCTTTCTCAAAAGAGCTGAAAGTAGGAAGGCACTAAGGCAAACAATTCACTCTTAAGCGTAGGATTCTATTTAAGACATATATGGCACAAAACTGAAGCAGCAACTAGTGGGTGGTGCTCAACCACAAGGTATTGTAACAATCCACATAAAGAAAAAATAAAAGTGGCACTCACCCTGAAGTTGCTGAAAAATAGTGTCCTTTATTCAGAAAATGAATGAACAGATAAAATGGAGAGGCGGCTGGTAGAAGTTTAGGGTGCGGGAGGGAAGAAAAGGACGACGGCCGTTTCGCGCTTATGCGCTTCTACGGGTCCAGGTGCAAGAATCAAGAACGTCATATCCTATATAGGGAACTAGACGACTAAATGTGAACAGGTGAGTAATAAAAACAATTCAGATACAAACACCAAATCACGTTAACAAGCACATAAAACAAGTTAAATTAGACATTTCTTATTATGAACAAGATCTTCATAGAAAAATGGTCATCTCCAATTTATCATTTAACCTGATGGGTCCCTGTGCATTAGTTTCCATGATCCTTCTAGCCTCACATTGTAAAAGGAGTTTATTACGATCAGTGGCATAGGAAGGTGGGTGCGAGGGGGGGGGGGCGGGCCGCCCCGGGCGGCACAATGCGGGGGGCGGGCATCTAGCCCTGCTGGCACAAGCATCTTTTCATTCAGTGCAGGGCCAGGCAGTGCAGGCACATCGGGGTTAAGAAGAATGCAGCGTGACTTTGTTTGTGGGCGGAGAGAGCACTTCTCTTGCTCTGCTCCTCCGCCCGCCCCTCCCTGGCTGCTGTGAAGTGAACACTTATTAGGACAGGCAGATTCCGGAGGAGCTTCTTCCTTGCCGCCCTGAGTGAGTGCGATGTATCTTTGTATTCTGACAGTCTGGGTGACCTGGGGCGGCCACAGCTGATATATATATACTTCAGCAGCCGCCCAGGCCCCCAGCACCTGTCCTGTATATGTATATACTGTATCTGTACAGCCTGCATGACAGTATATATAATATATATACAGGACAGGTGCTGGGGGCCTGGGCTGGGCGGCTATTGAAATATATACACTGCACAGTACCACCACTCCCCTGTATATATACACTGCACAGGACCACTGCCCTGTATATATACACTGCACAGTACCACTGTCCTGTATATATACCCTGCACAGTACCACTGCCCTGTATATATACACTGCACAGGACCACTGCCCTGTATATATACACTGCACAGTACCACTGTCCTGTATATATACCCTGCACAGTACCACTCCTCCTGTATATATACACTGCACAGTACCACTGCCCTGTATATATACACTGCACTGTACCACTGCCCTGTATATATACACTGCACAGTACCACTGTCCTGTATATATACCCTGCACAGTACCACTCCTCCTGTATATATACACTGCACAGTACCACTGCCCTGTATATATACACTGCACTGTACCACTGCCCTGTATATACACACTGCACAGTACCACTGTCCTGTATATATACCCTGCACAGTACCACTCCTCCTGTATATATACACTGCACTGTACCACTGCCCTGTATATATACACTGCACTGTACCACTGCCCTGTATATATACACTGCACAGGACCACTGCCCTGTATATATACACTGCACAGTACCACTGTCCTGTATATATACCCTGCACAGTACCACTGTCCTGTATATATACCCTGCACAGTACCACTGCCCTGTATATATACCCTGCACAGTACCACTCCTCCTGTATATATACACTGCACAGTACCACTCCTCCTGTATATATACACTGCACAGTACCACTGTCCTGTATATATACCCTGCACAGTACCACTGTCCTGTATATATACCCTGCACAGTACCACTGCCCTGTATATATACACTGCACAGTACCACTGTCCTGTATATATACCCTGCACAGTACCACTCCTCCTGTATATATACACTGCACAGTACCACTGCCTGTATATATACACTGCACAGTACCACTGCCCTGTATATATACACTGCACTGTACCACTGCCCTGTATATATACACTGCACAGTACCACTGTCCTGTATATATACCCTGCACAGTACCACTCCTCCTGTATATATACACTGCACTGTACCACTGCCCTGTATATATACACTGCACTGTACCACTGCCCTGTATATATACACTGCACAGGACCACTGCCCTGTATATATACACTGCACAGTACCACTGTCCTGTATATATACCCTGCACAGTACCACTGTCCTGTATATATACCCTGCACAGTACCACTGTCCTGTATATATACCCTGCACAGTACCACTGCCCTGTATATATACCCTGCACAGTACCACTCCTCCTGTATATATACACTGCACAGTACCACTCCTCCTGTATATATACACTGCACAGTACCACTGTCCTGTATATATACCCTGCACAGTACCACTGTCCTGTATATATACCCTGCACAGTACCACTGCCCTGTATATATACCCTGCACAGTACCACTCCTCCTGTATATATACCCTGCACAGTACCACTCCTCCTGTATATATACACTGCACAGTACCACTGCCCTGTATATATACACTACACAGTACCACTGTCCTGTATATATACCCTGCACAGTACCACTGCCCTGTATATATACCCTGCACAGTACCACTGCCCTGTATATATACCCTGCACAGTACCACTCCTCCTGTATATATACTCCTGTATATATACCCTGCACAGTACCACTGCCCTGTATATATACACTGCACAGTACCACTCCTCCTGTCCTGTATATATACACTGCACTGTACCACTGCCCTGTATATATACCCTGCACAGTACCACTCCTCCTGTATATATACACTGCACAGTACCACTGTCCTGTATATATACCCTGCACAGTACCACTCCTCCTGTATATATACACTGCACAGTACCACTGCCCTGTATATATACACTGCACAGTACCACTCCTCCTGTCCTGTATATATACACTGCACAGTACCACTCCTCCTGTATATATACACTGCACAGTACCACTCCTCCTGTATATATACACTGCACAGTACCACTCCTCCTGTATATATACACTGCACAGTACCACTCCTCCTGTATATATACACTGCACAGTACCACTGTCCTGTATATATACCCTGCACAGTACCACTGCCCTGTATATATACACTGCACAGTACCACTGTCCTGTATATATACCCTGCACAGTACCACTCCTCCTGTATATATGCACTGCACAGTACCACTGCCCTGTATATATACACTGCACAGTACCACTGCCCTGTATATATACACTGCACAGTACCACTGCCCTGTATATATACACTGCACAGTACCACTGTCCTGTATATATACCCTGCACAGTACCACTGCCCTGTATATATACACTGCACAGTACCACTGTCCTGTATATATACCCTGCACAGTACCACTCCTGTATATATACACTGCACTGTACCACTGCCCTGTATATATACACTGCACTGTACCACTGCCCTGTATATATACACTGCACAGGACCACTGCCCTGTATATATACACTGCACAGTACCACTGTCCTGTATATATACCCTGCACAGTACCACTGTCCTGTATATATACCCTGCACAGTACCACTGTCCTGTATATATACCCTGCACAGTACCACTGCCCTGTATATATACCCTGCACAGTACCACTCCTCCTGTATATATACACTGCACAGTACCACTCCTCCTGTATATATACACTGCACAGTACCACTGTCCTGTATATATACCCTGCACAGTACCACTGTCCTGTATATATACCCTGCACAGTACCACTGCCCTGTATATATACCCTGCACAGTACCACTCCTCCTGTATATATACCCTGCACAGTACCACTCCTCCTGTATATATACACTGCACAGTACCACTGCCCTGTATATATACCCTGCACAGTACCACTCCTCCTGTATATATACTCCTGTATATATACCCTGCACAGTACCACTGCCCTGTATATATACACTGCACAGTACCACTCCTCCTGTCCTGTATATATACACTGCACTGTACCACTGCCCTGTATATATACCCTGCACAGTACCACTCCTCCTGTATATATACACTGCACAGTACCACTGTCCTGTATATATACCCTGCACAGTACCACTCCTCCTGTATATATACACTGCACAGTACCACTGCCCTGTATATATACACTGCACAGTACCACTCCTCCTGTCCTGTATATATACACTGCACAGTACCACTCCTCCTGTATATATACACTGCACAGTACCACTCCTCCTGTATATATACACTGCACAGTACCACTCCTCCTGTATATATACACTGCACAGTACCACTCCTCCTGTATATATACACTGCACAGTACCACTGTCCTGTATATATACCCTGCACAGTACCACTGCCCTGTATATATACACTGCACAGTACCACTGTCCTGTATATATACCCTGCACAGTACCACTCCTCCTGTATATATACACTGCACAGTACCACTGCCCTGTATATATACACTGCACAGTACCACTGCCCTGTATATATACACTGCACAGTACCACTGCCCTGTATATATACACTGCACTGTACCACTGCCCTGTATATATACACTGCACTGTACCACTGCCCTGTATATATACACTGCACAGTACCACTGTCCTGTATATATACCCTGCACAGTACCACTCCTCCTGTATATATACACTGCACAGTACCACTGCCCTGTATATATACACTGCACAGTACCACTGCCCTGTATATATACACTGCACTGTACCACTGCCCTGTATATATACACTGCACAGTACCACTGTCCTGTATATATACCCTGCACAGTACCACTCCTCCTGTATATATACACTGCACTGTACCACTGCCCTGTATATATACACTGCACTGTACCACTGCCCTATATATATACACTGCACAGGACCACTGCCCTGTATATATACACTGCACAGTACCACTGTCCTGTATATATACCCTGCACAGTACCACTGTCCTGTATATATACCCTGCACAGTACCACTGTCCTGTATATATATACCCTGCACAGTACCACTGCCCTGTATATATACCCTGCACAGTACCACTCCTCCTGTATATATACACTGCACAGTACCACTCCTCCTGTATATATACACTGCACAGTACCACTGTCCTGTATATATACCCTGCACAGTACCACTGTCCTGTATATATACCCTGCACAGTACCACTGCCCTGTATATATACACTGCACAGGACCACTGCCCTGTATATATACACTGCACAGTACCACTGTCCTGTATATATACCCTGCACAGTACCACTCCTCCTGTATATATACCCTGCACAGTACCACTCCTCCTGTATATATACACTGCACAGTACCACTGCCCTGTATATATACACTACACAGTACCACTGTCCTGTATATATACCCTGCACAGTACCACTGCCCTGTATATATACCCTGCACAGTACCACTGCCCTGTATATATACCCTGCACAGTACCACTCCTCCTGTATATATACTCCTGTATATATACCCTGCACAGTACCACTGCCCTGTATATATACACTGCACAGTACCACTCCTCCTGTCCTGTATATATACACTGCACTGTACCACTGCCCTGTATATATACCCTGCACAGTACCACTCCTCCTGTATATATACACTGCACAGTACCACTGTCCTGTATATATACCCTGCACAGTACCACTCCTCCTGTATATATACACTGCACAGTACCACTGCCCTGTATATATACACTGCACAGTACCACTCCTCCTGTCCTGTATATATACACTGCACAGTACCACTCCTCCTGTATATATACACTGCACAGTACCACTCCTCCTGTATATATACACTGCACAGTACCACTCCTCCTGTATATATACACTGCACAGTACCACTCCTCCTGTATATATACACTGCACAGTACCACTGTCCTGTATATATACCCTGCACAGTACCACTGCCCTGTATATATACACTGCACAGTACCACTGTCCTGTATATATACCCTGCACAGTACCACTCCTCCTGTATATATGCACTGCACAGTACCACTGCCCTGTATATATACACTGCACAGTACCACTGCCCTGTATATATACACTGCACAGTACCACTGCCCTGTATATATACCCTGCACAGTACCACTGCCCTGTATATATACACTGCACAGTACCACTGTCCTGTATATATACCCTGCACAGTACCACTCCTGTATATATACACTGCACTGTACCACTGCCCTGTATATATACACTGCACTGTACCACTGCCCTGTATATATACACTGCACAGGACCACTGCCCTGTATATATACACTGCACAGTACCACTGTCCTGTATATATACCCTGCACAGTACCACTCCTGTATATATACACTGCACTGTACCACTGCCCTGTATATATACACTGCACTGTACCACTGCCCTGTATATATACACTGCACAGTACCACTGTCCTGTATATATACCCTGCACAGTACCACTCCTCCTGTATATATACACTGCACAGTACCACTGCCCTGTATATATACACTGCACAGTACCACTGCCCTGTATATATACACTGCACTGTACCACTGCCCTGTATATATACACTGCACAGTACCACTGTCCTGTATATATACCCTGCACAGTACCACTCCTCCTGTATATATACACTGCACTGTACCACTGCCCTGTATATATACACTGCACTGTACCACTGCCCTATATATATACACTGCACAGGACCACTGCCCTGTATATATACACTGCACAGTACCACTGTCCTGTATATATACCCTGCACAGTACCACTGTCCTGTATATATACCCTGCACAGTACCACTGTCCTGTATATATATACCCTGCACAGTACCACTGCCCTGTATATATACCCTGCACAGTACCACTCCTCCTGTATATATACACTGCACAGTACCACTCCTCCTGTATATATACACTGCACAGTACCACTGTCCTGTATATATACCCTGCACAGTACCACTGTCCTGTATATATACCCTGCACAGTACCACTGCCCTGTATATATACACTGCACAGGACCACTGCCCTGTATATATACACTGCACAGTACCACTGTCCTGTATATATACCCTGCACAGTACCACTCCTCCTGTCCTGTATATATACACTGCACTGTACCACTGCCCTGTATATATACCCTGCACAGTACCACTCCTCCTGTATATATACACTGCACAGTACCACTGCCCTGTATATATACACTACACAGTACCACTGTCCTGTATATATACCCTGCACAGTACCACTGCCCTGTATATATACCCTGCACAGTACCACTGCCCTGTATATATACCCTGCACAGTACCACTCCTCCTGTATATATACTCCTGTATATATACCCTGCACAGTACCACTGCCCTGTATATATACACTGCACAGTACCACTCCTCCTGTCCTGTATATATACACTGCACTGTACCACTGCCCTGTATATATACCCTGCACAGTACCACTCCTCCTGTATATATACACTGCACAGTACCACTGTCCTGTATATATACCCTGCACAGTACCACTCCTCCTGTATATATACACTGCACAGTACCACTGCCCTGTATATATACACTGCACAGTACCACTCCTCCTGTCCTGTATATATACACTGCACAGTACCACTCCTCCTGTATATATACACTGCACAGTACCACTCCTCCTGTATATATACACTGCACAGTACCACTCCTCCTGTATATATACACTGCACAGTACCACTCCTCCTGTATATATACACTGCACAGTACCACTGTCCTGTATATATACCCTGCACAGTACCACTGCCCTGTATATATACACTGCACAGTACCACTGTCCTGTATATATACCCTGCACAGTACCACTCCTCCTGTATATATGCACTGCACAGTACCACTGCCCTGTATATATACACTGCACAGTACCACTGCCCTGTATATATACACTGCACAGTACCACTGCCCTGTATATATACCCTGCACAGTACCACTGTCCTGTATATATACCCTGCACAGTACCACTGCCCTGTATATATACACTGCACAGTACCACTGCCCTGTATATATACACTGCACAGTACCACTGCCCTGTATATATACACTGCACAGTACCACTGTCCTGTATATATACCCTGCACAGTACCACTGCCCTGTATATATACACTGCACAGTACCACTCCTGTATATATACACTGCACTGTACCACTGCCCTGTATATATACACTGCACTGTACCACTGCCCTGTATATATACACTGCACAGGACCACTGCCCTGTATATATACACTGCACAGTACCACTGTCCTGTATATATACCCTGCACAGTACCACTGTCCTGTATATATACCCTGCACAGTACCACTGTCCTGTATATATACCCTGCACAGTACCACTGCCCTGTATATATACCCTGCACAGTACCACTCCTCCTGTATATATACACTGCACAGTACCACTCCTCCTGTATATATACACTGCACAGTACCACTGTCCTGTATATATACCCTGCACAGTACCACTGTCCTGTATATATACCCTGCACAGTACCACTGCCCTGTATATATACCCTGCACAGTACCACTCCTCCTGTATATATACCCTGCACAGTACCACTCCTCCTGTATATATACACTGCACAGTACCACTGCCCTGTATATATACCCTGCACAGTACCACTCCTCCTGTATATATACTCCTGTATATATACCCTGCACAGTACCACTGCCCTGTATATATACACTGCACAGTACCACTCCTCCTGTCCTGTATATATACACTGCACTGTACCACTGCCCTGTATATATACCCTGCACAGTACCACTCCTCCTGTATATATACACTGCACAGTACCACTGTCCTGTATATATACCCTGCACAGTACCACTCCTCCTGTATATATACACTGCACAGTACCACTGCCCTGTATATATACACTGCACAGTACCACTCCTCCTGTCCTGTATATATACACTGCACAGTACAACTCCTCCTGTATATATACACTGCACAGTACCACTCCTCCTGTATATATACACTGCACAGTACCACTCCTCCTGTATATATACACTGCACAGTACCACTGTCCTGTATATATACCCTGCACAGTACCACTGCCCTGTATATATACACTGCACAGTACCACTGTCCTGTATATATACCCTGCACAGTACCACTCCTCCTGTATATATACACTGCACAGTACCACTGCCCTGTATATATACACTGCACAGTACCACTGCCCTGTATATATACACTGCACAGTACCACTGCCCTGTATATATACACTGCACTGTACCACTGCCCTGTATATATACACTGCACTGTACCACTGCCCTGTATATATACACTGCACAGTACCACTGTCCTGTATATATACCCTGCACAGTACCACTCCTCCTGTATATATACACTGCACAGTACCACTGCCCTGTATATATACACTGCACAGTACCACTGCCCTGTATATATACACTGCACTGTACCACTGCCCTGTATATATACACTGCACAGTACCACTGTCCTGTATATATACCCTGCACAGTACCACTCCTCCTGTATATATACACTGCACTGTACCACTGCCCTGTATATATACACTGCACTGTACCACTGCCCTATATATATACACTGCACAGGACCACTGCCCTGTATATATACACTGCACAGTACCACTGTCCTGTATATATACCCTGCACAGTACCACTGTCCTGTATATATACCCTGCACAGTACCACTGTCCTGTATATATATACCCTGCACAGTACCACTGCCCTGTATATATACCCTGCACAGTACCACTCCTCCTGTATATATACACTGCACAGTACCACTCCTCCTGTATATATACACTGCACAGTACCACTGTCCTGTATATATACCCTGCACAGTACCACTGTCCTGTATATATACCCTGCACAGTACCACTGCCCTGTATATATACCCTGCACAGTACCACTCCTCCTGTATATATACCCTGCACAGTACCACTCCTCCTGTATATATACACTGCACAGTACCACTGCCCTGTATATATACACTGCACAGTACCACTGTCCTGTATATATACCCTGCACAGTACCACTGCCCTCTATATATACCCTGCACAGTACCACTGCCCTGTATATATACCCTGCACAGTACCACTCCTCCTGTATATATACTCCTGTATATATACCCTGCACAGTACCACTGCCCTGTATATATACACTGCACAGTACCACTCCTCCTGTCCTGTATATATACACTGCACAGTACCACTCCTCCTGTATATATACACTGCACAGTACCACTCCTCCTGTATATATACACTGCACAGTACCACTCCTCCTGTATATATACACTGCACAGTACCACTCCTCCTGTATATATACACTGCACAGTACCACTGTCCTGTATATATACCCTGCACAGTACCACTGCCCTGTATATATACACTGCACAGTACCACTGTCCTGTATATATACCCTGCACAGTACCACTCCTCCTGTATATATACACTGCACAGTACCACTCCTCCTGTCCTGTATATATACACTGCACAGTACCACTGTCCTGTATATATACCCTGCACAGTACCACTGTCCTGTATATATACCCTGCACAGTACCACTGCCCTGTATATATACCCTGCACAGTACCACTCCTCCTGTATATATACACTGCACAGTACCACTCCTCCTGTATATATACACTGCACAGTACCACTGTCCTGTATATATACCCTGCACAGTACCACTGTCCTGTATATATACCCTGCACAGTACCACTGCCCTGTATATATACCCTGCACAGTACCACTCCTCCTGTATATATACCCTGCACAGTACCACTCCTCCTGTATATATACCCTGCACAGTACCACTGCCCTGTATATATACCCTGCACAGTACCACTCCTCCTGTATATATACCCTGCACAGTACCACTGCCCTGTATATATACACTGCACAGTACCACTCCTCCTGTCCTGTATATATACACTGCACTGTACCACTGCCCTGTATATATACCCTGCACAGTACCACTCCTCCTGTATATATACACTGCACAGTACCACTGTCCTGTATATATACCCTGCACAGTACCACTCCTCCTGTATATATACACTGCACAGTACCACTGCCCTGTATATATACACTGCACAGTACCACTCCTCCTGTCCTGTATATATACACTGCACAGTACCACTCCTCCTGTATATATACACTGCACAGTACCACTCCTCCTGTATATATACACTGCACAGTACCACTCCTCCTGTATATATACACTGCACAGTACCACTGCCCTGTATATATACCCTGCACAGTACCACTCCTCCTGTATATATACACTGCACAGTACCACTGTCCTGTATATATACCCTGCACAGTACCACTCCTCCTGTATATATACACTGCACAGTACCACTCCTCCTGTATATATACACTGCACAGTACCACTGCCCTGTATATATACACTGCACAGTACCACTCCTCCTGTCCTGTATATATACACTGCACAGTACCACTGTCCTGTATATATACCCTGCACAGTACCACTCCTCTTGTATATATACACTGCACAGTACCACTGTCCTGTATATACAGTAGGGCAAAAAAGTATTTAGTCAGTCGGCAATAGTGCAAGTTCCACCACTTAAAAAGATGAGAGGCGTCTGTAATTTACATCATAGGTAGACCTCAACTATGGGAGACAAACTGAGTTAAAAAAATCCAGAAAATCACATTGTCTGTTTTTTAACATTTTATTTGCATATCATGGTGGAAAATAAGTATTTGGTCAGAAACAAAATTTCATCTCAATACTTTGTAATATATCCTTTGTTGGCAATGACAGAGGTCAAACGTTTTCTGTAAGTCTTCACAAGGTTGCCACACACTGTTGTTGGTATGTTGGCCCATTCCTCCATGCAGATCTCCTCTAGAGCAGTGAGGTTTTTGGCTTTTCGCTTGGCAACACGGACTTTCAACTCCCTCCAAAGGTTTTCTATAGGGTTGAGATCTGGAGACTGGCTAGGGCACTCCAGGACCTTGAAATGCTTCTTACGAAACCACTCCTTCGTTGCCCTGGCGGTGTGCTTTGGATCATTGTCATGTTGAAAGACCCAGCCACGTTTCATCTTCAATGCCCTTGCTGATGGAAGGAGGTTTGCACTCAAAATCTCACGATACATGGCCCCATTCATTCTTTCATGTTCCCGGATCAGTCGTCCTGGCCCCTTTGCAGAGAAACCGCCCCAAAGCATAATGTTTCCACCACCATGCTTTACAGTAGGTATGGTGTTTGATGGATGCAACTCAGTATTCTTTTTCCTCCAAACACGACAAGTTGTGTTTCTACCAAACAGTTCCAGTTTGGTTTCATCAGACCATAGGACATTCTCCCAAAACTCCTCTGGATCATCCAAATGCTCTCTAGCAAACTTCAGACGGGCCCGGACATGTACTGGCTTAAGCAGTGGGACACGTCTGGCACTGCAGGATCTGAGTCCATGGTGGCGTAGTGTGTTACTTATGGTAGGCCTTGTTACATTGGTCCCAGCTCTCTGCAGTTCATTCACTAGGTCCCCCCGCATGGTTCTGGGATTTTTGCTCACCGTTCTTGTGATCATTCTGACCCCACGGGGTGGGATTTTGCGTGGAGCCCCAGATCGAGGGAGATTATCAGTGGTCTCGTATGTCTTCCATTTTCTAATTATTGCTCCCACTGTTGATTTCTTCACTCCAAGCTGGTTGGCTATTGCAGATTCAGTCTTCCCAGCCTGGTGCAGGGCTACAATTTTGTTTCTGGTGTCCTTTGACAGCTCTTTGGTCTTCACCATAGTGGAATTTGGAGTCAGACTGTTTGAGGGTGTGCACAGGTGTCTTTTTATACTGATAACAAGTTTAAACAGGTGCCATTACTACAGGTAATGAGTGGAGGAAAGAGGAGACTCTTAAAGAAGAAGTTACAGGTCTGTGAGAGCCAGAAATCTTGATTGTTTGTTTCTGACCAAATACTTATTTTCCACCATAAAATGCAAAAAAAAGATAAAAAAACAGACAATGTGATTTTCTGGATTTTTTTTCTCAGTTTGTCTCCCATAGTTGAGGTCTACCTATGATGTAAATTACAGCCGCCTCTCATCTTTTTAAGTGGTGGAACTTGCACTGTTGCTGACTGACTAAATACTTTTTTGCCCCACTGTATACCCTGCACAGTACCACTCCTCCTGTATATATACACTGCACAGTACCACTCCTCCTGTATATATACACTGCACAGTACCACTCCTCCTGTCCTGTATATATACACTGCACAGTACCACTCCTCCTGTATATATACCCTGCACAGTACCACTCCTCCTGTCCTGTATATATACACTGCACAGTACCACTCCTCCTGTATATATACACTGCACAGTACCACTGCCCTGTATATATACACTGCACAGTACCACTCCTCCTGTATATATACACTGCACAGTACCACTCCTCCTGTCCTGTATATACACTGCACAGTACCACTCCTCCTGTATATATACACTGCACAGTACCACTCCTTCTGTATATATACACTGCACAGTGCCACTCCTCCTGTATATATACCCTGCACAGTACCACTCCTCCTGTATATATACCCTGCACAGTACCACTCCTCCTGTATATATACACTGCACAGTACCACTGCCCTGTATATATACACTGCACAGTACCACTCCTCCTGTCCTGTATATATACACTGCACAGTACCACTCCTCCTGTATATATACCCTGCACAGTACCACTCCTCCTGTATATATACCCTGCACAGTACCACTCCTCCTGTATATATACACTGCACAGTACCACTGCCCTGTATATATACACTGCACAGTACCACTCCTCCTGTATATATACACTGCACAGTACCACTGCCCTGTATATATACACTGCACAGTACCACTCCTCCTGTCCTGTATATATACACTGCACAGTACCACTCCTCCTGTATATATACCCTGCACAGTACCACTCCTCCTGTATATATACACTGCACAGTACCACCCCTCCTGTATATATACACTGCACAGTACCACTCCTGTCCTGTATATACACTGCACAGTACCACTCCTCCTGTATATATACCCTGCACAGTACCACTCCTCCTGTATATATACCCTGCACAGTACCACTCCTTCTGTATATATACACTGCACAGTGCCACTCCTCCTGTATATATACACTGCACAGTACCACTCCTCCTGTATATATACACTGCACAGTACCACTCCTTCTGTATATATACACTGCACAGTGCCACTCCTCCTGTATATATACACTGCACAGTACCACTGCCCTGTATATATACACTGCACAGTACCACTCCTCCTGTCCTGTATATATACACTGCACAGTTCCACTCCTCCTGTATATATACCCTGCACAGTACCACTCCTCCTGTATATATACACTGCACAGTACCACTGCCCTGTATATATACACTGCACAGTACCACTCCTCCTGTATATATACACTGCACAGTACCACTCCTCCTGTCCTGTATATATACACTGCACAGTACCACTCCTCCTGTATATATACACTGCACAGTACCACTCCTCCTGTATATATACACTGCACAGTGCCACTCCTCCTGTATATATACACTGCACAGTACCACTGCCCTGTATATATACACTGCACAGTACCACTCCTCCTGTCCTGTATATATACACTGCACAGTTCCACTCCTCCTGTATATATACCCTGCACAGTACCACTCCTCCTGTATATATACACTGCACAGTACCACTGCCCTGTATATATACACTGCACAGTACCACTCCTCCTGTATATATACACTGCACAGTACCACTCCTCCTGTCCTGTATATATACACTGCACAGTACCACTCCTCCTGTATATATACACTGCACAGTACCACTGCCCTGTATATATACACTGCACAGTACCACTCCTCCTGTATATATACACTGCACAGTACCACTCCTCCTGTCCTGTATATATACACTGCACAGTACCACTCCTCCTGTATATATACACTGCACAGTACCACTCCTTCTGTATATATACACTGCACAGTGCCACTCCTCCTGTATATATACACTGCACAGTACCACTGCCCTGTATATATACACTGCACAGTACCACTCCTCCTGTCCTGTATATATACACTGCACAGTTCCACTCCTCCTGTATATATACCCTGCACAGTACCACTCCTCCTGTATATATACACTGCACAGTACCACTGCCCTGTATATATACACTGCACAGTACCACTCCTCCTGTATATATACACTGCACAGTACCACTCCTCCTGTCCTGTATATATACACTGCACAGTACCACTCCTCCTGTATATATACACTGCACAGTACCACTCCTTCTGTATATATACACTGCACAGTGCCACTCCTCCTGTATATATACACTGCACAGTACCACTCCTCCTGTCCTGTATATATACACTGCACAGTGCCACTCCTCCTGTATATATACACTGCACAGTACCATCACTCCCCTGTATATATACACTGCACAGTACCACTGCCCTGTATATATACACTGCACAGTACCACTCCTCCTGTCCTGTATATATACACTGCACAGTACCACTCCTCCTGTATATATACCCTGCACAGTACCACTCCTCCTGTATATATACACTGCACAGTACCACTCCTCCTGTATATATACACTGCACAGTGCCACTCCTCCTGCCCTGTATATATACTGCACAGTACCACTCCTCCTGTCCTGTATATATACCCTGCACAGTACCACTCCTCCTGTATATATACACTGCACAGTACCATCACTCCCCTGTATATATACACTGCACAGTACCTTTCCTCCTATCCTGTATATATACACTGTAGAATTTGCAATAGCTGTCACTCATGTTAGAAGTGAAATCTGGTATTGTACTATACCTAGATTTCTCTGCCGTATCTGGGCATCATGAATCGTGGTATGTGTTAAAGGGGGGACCCATTGAGACTCTTTTGCCCGGGGCCCTCAAAAACCTGGAGCCAGCCCTGGGGGTGGGTCACTGGGCCGGCGCTGCAGCTGTTTAACGCTATTGACGTGCGGGCCAGCGCCTGCACGTCAATAGTTAACAGCCGCCAGCCAATCTGAGGCTGGCAGCTGACGTCAGTCCCAGTGTGCATGTCGCCGGCGAGTGCACGTTTCAGCTGCGTGGAAAGAGCAGGAGCGCGGTCAGGTAAGCAGAACTTGTTTTTTTTTTTTTGCAGTCCCGATCATGTGATGGTAACATTCACCGGCGAAACAATTTAACTTCTCCATCTGAGGTCTTATTCCTGCTGGGGGGGGGCGCCAAGCTCGGGAACAGCCCCGGGCGGCAAAAGCTCTAGCTACGCCTCTGATTACGATCGCCTCCATTGAGTGGGTTTTTTACTATCTCTAAACCAGCGAATCGTAAAACATTCGGGTTCGCATTATGTATATCTCTCATATGCTCAATAAATCGGGGGCATCCTTTACCTGATGAGACCGAGTTGTAATGTTCTCTAAATCTATGAAACATTGGGCGTATGGTCTTGCCAATGTAAAAGAAATGGCAGGGACAGGTGATGAGATAAACCACGTACTGGGTTTTACATGTGACCAATTGGCGGACTGTGTGACAAACGGAACCTATGCGAATAGGATTATCTAGGAGTCTCAAGTGACAAAACTTACAATTCCCGCATTTATAATTACCAGTAGGATGTGATTTTCTTAACCAATTGCTATTATCTGTTACTACAAGGCGGTTTTTAACAAGGAGATCACCTAGATTCTTTGTACGTTCGTATGCGAAAGTTGGATGGTGCACTGTTAGGGGTAATAATTCCCTATCATTTTCCAGCACATGCCAGTTTTTATTAATTGCCGCATAGATTTCCTTGTCCATAGGACTATGTGTAAATGTAAATACGAATTTCCTATTATTATCCGCTTTCTCTTTGGGGGAATGCAAAGATTTCCTACGATTTTTTAGTAGATTTTGTTGTGTAAGTTTTTTTACTCTACTTTCAGCCCTTGACAGAATTTTGGGAGGATAATTTCTATTTAAAAAGTTGGTCTTCAGTTTAGTTATTCTTTAAATATTGTTTCGTTATTATTAATTTTTCTATAACGGACCATCTGGCTATAAGGTATGCTATTTTTCGTGTGAAAAGGATGAGCGCTATTAAAATGTAACAAATTATTTGTTGCAGTGGGTTTTTTGTGTACACATGTATTAATTTTACCCTCTGCTATATCAATTTTCACGTCCAGAAAATCGAGCGAATCGCCCCCAAAACAGGCTGTGAACTGCATATTATCCTTATTGATGGTATTAAGATGGAAAACAAAATTATCAAAGTCAGTTCTCGATCCGTCCCACACAATAAAAATATCGTCGGCGAATCTCAAGTACGCACGAATATGCTGCAAGAATGGGTTGGTAAAGGATGTTATATATTTTTCCTCAAAAACCGCAAGGAACAAATTAGCAAATACACACGTGACGGGCGTACCCATCGCGGTTCCTGTGCGTTGAATGAACCATTTATCGATGAATTTAAATGCATTGTGTGACAACACAAATTCCAGGCTCTCAGTGATGAAGTCAATGAAATCTTGATCTTTGTTGGTATTTAACAAAATTGTACGAATGGCTTCAATGCCTTTATCTTGATAAATTCTTGTATACAAGCTGACAATATCGATTGAGACAAGAGAGAAGGTAGGTTGCCAGTCTAGGGCTTGTAAAGCCAATAAAAAATCCCCCGAGTCTTTTACAAAAGATGGAATTTTTTGCAGCAGTGGTTTGAGCAAGCAATCAAGGAATTTGGACAAGGGTTCTGTTAACGATCCAATACCAGATATTATAGGACGCCCAGGCGGCTTAGTAGCATGCTTATGGATTTTAGGTAAACTATACCAATTTGGAGTGATGGGATGTTCTGGTAGAAGTTTTTCTGCTTTATTTTTTAATAGCACACCTTTTGCAACATCTAATATATAAAGCTGAATGTGTGTATGTGTGTATGTATGTCCGGGATTGGCATCTGCACCGTCACAGCTACAGCCACAAAATTTTGCACAGTCACACGTCTGGACCCCGAGAGCGTCATAGGCTATGTTGTGAGGCGAAATTTTAACCCCGCGCGTTCCAATTCACCAAACAATTTTGCCCCTATCTACATAATGGGGAAAAAAGTGAAAGGAAAAGTGTTGGAGGCGTCGAAGCTACAGCCACAAAATTTTGCACAGTCATATGTCCGGACCCTGAGAGCGTCATAGGCTATGTTGTGAGGTGAAATTTTAACCCCGTGCTTTCCAATTCACCAAACAATTTTGCCCCTATCTACATAATGGGAAAAAATGAAAGGAAAAGTGTTGGAGGCAAATTGACAGCTGCCAGATGTGAACAAGGGGGACGTAAAGAGTGAGAGCGATGGCGCCAAAGAGTATATACCGTACAGTTGCTAAGGTGGGGCCCCGACATGGGATACTCACCACACACGGGGAAATGAACACACACACAAAATGCGCCACACACTACCACGTGCTTGAACACATATCACCCTCAGCACACAATTCACCACACATTCTCCAACCTCGCCACATAAAAGTCGAAACACAAAAGTCGCCGCTCAAAACTCGCCACGCGCAGAACTCGCCACATGCAAAAACTAGGCTCTTGCAAAATTCGCCACAAGTGCAAAACTCACCTCATGGAAAACTCGCCACACGCAAAACTTGCACACGCGGAAAAATTGCCACATGCACAAAAGTTGCAACACATGCAAAATTTGCCTCACACAAAACTTGCACATACTCAAAAGGCACCACACAAAACTCGCCACGCGCAAAACTCGCCATGCGCAAAACTTGCTGCACACAAGTTGCTACACTAACCTGTCACATGCAACTCGACACACAAAAAGTTGCTACACGCATGTTGCCACACAAAACTCATCTCACAAAAGTCGCTACATGCATGTCGCCACACGCAACTCAACACACACAACTTGACAAACGAAACTAAAACACACACAAGTCTGGTCTTATCCTTCAAAAATAAAAATCTGATTAATAAGCAGACAAACTACAACAAATGTACCATATAGGAAATACGGCAGCTGTCATAGTCACATGACCTGTCTATTATGTGTATGTGTGAGCTAATATATACTGCCAGGGGGAGGGCTTCCTGTTGGCTGGGGATTTATCAGGCTGCCAATTTAGCTTACAAATACTGAGGTAAAAATACTGAGCAAATAACGTGTGAACGAGGTCTAATACAGAAGGAGATGACACACAGGTATATACTATATACAGGGGAGATGACACACAGATATATACTATATACAGGAGAGATGACACACAGGTATATACTATATAGAGGAGGAGATGACATACAGGTACATATATATACAGGAGGAGATGACATACAGGTATATACTATATACAGGAGGAGATGACACACAGGTATATACTATATACAGGAGCAGATGACCTACAGGTATATACTATATACAGGAGATGACATACAGGTATATGCTATATATAGAAGATGACATGCAGGTATATACTATATACAGGAGGAGATGACACACAGATATATACTATATACAGGGGAGATGACACACAGGTATATACTATATACAGGAGGAGATGACATACAAGTATATACTATATATAGAAGGAGATGACATTCAGGTATATACTATATATAGGGGAGATGACACACAGCAGGCATATAATATATACAGGGGAGATGACATACAGGTATATACTATATACAGGAGATGACCTACAGATGTATACTATATATAAGGGAGATGACAAACATGTATATACTGAGGTGATGAGGTGAAAATGAGAGGTGTGAGGTGAGAATGAAAAGGTGTGAGTGCAAAATGAGAGGAGTGAGGAAAAATAATGGAGTGATCAGAAAATGACAGATGTGAGGTTGAAATGACAAGTGTTAGAGGGGAATGAGAGGAGTGAGGGAGAAAATGAGAGATGTGAGGGAGAAAATGAGAGATGTGAGGGGGAAAATGAAAGATGTGATTGGGAAAATGAGAGGCGTGATGGGAAAATAAGAGAAGTGAGGTGCTATAACTAACCACATATATTTACTATGCCCAGGCAACGCCGGGCTCTTCAGCTAGTATTTATTTAAAAGTGTTCTTAATTTCTCCTTATATTTACTGGTAGGATTATGATCTAAAGGAGCGTAAGTGGCATTATCATTTAATTGGAACATCGCTTCCTCAATGTAATATTTTCTATCCAAGATAACTATATTGCCATAAAGACAAATTATCGTTGATTAGCACTAAAACACTGGAAATAAAAATATACTCTCTGGCTGAGAGAGAAATTAGACTCTATTGGACTATCAAATCTTTGAAATCCTATGTGGATTGTGGATGGGTCCCAAGAGGACTTCGTGTTTATAATGAAATCTCCCAATTCGCTGGGGATGAGTCTTTTCACAAAGCTTGGGAGGAAATCCACCTACAATGTTCACGGAATCTTCTGGCGCTGGTTATTACTCAAAATGAAAAAAGTATGCGATTTTATGTGAACAATTAGATAATGCTAAAAAAGAATTTAATTCACGTGTCACAGATAATCAGAGCAAACTGTTTTTCAAAAAACTTGATAAAAAACTGGTGTTAATTCAGATGGAAACCAAACAGAAGAAAAAAGATACATTTTTAAGAGATAAAAACGATTTTGTCACAGGGCAGATTTTTTCTTGGAACAGAAATAAAAGAAGAAATTTTCAAAGAAATTATTCCTCTAGAAAATGTAACAAACGCAAGTCGCAAAAAGATGGATGGGTAACTGACTCCGATTCCAGCGGTATTGAGGAGACAGTGGAAAATGTCAACGTCGCAGCATCTGCTCTACAAACGGAAATCACTTTAGGAAAAAGATCAGACGAGGTGGATGGAAAAACAAACGGCCAAAAGAAACGCAAACAAGTGTCTTGGAGGAGATAGTAATTAATAATAGTGAACTCCAGATAATTAATCTATCTAGCAAGGTCCTTACCACCGAACAAAAAAATGTGTTATCTTTGGGATTGAATTTTTGTATCCCGCAGGAATTTCATTTTAAGGAGTTCAAAATTGACTTATTTAAAGCCACAAGAAAATTACATTTAAAAAATGTTTTTTCTAATGTTAAAAATAATAAAAATTCTGTCGCTAATATTTCCACAGAAAGTCCTGCTTCAATTGGAAGTTTGGGCTTTATGGCGTTTCCACCTACAGATCCAAAAGACATTGAGAACACGTGGCTGTTGGCCAATTTAGATGAGTCTGTAATGACCAGAGGTCCGAATGAGATCCAGTGAGTCACAAACCAAGACCAAGGCAGAAATCTCAAACGGTATTTACTCAAAGGCAAATTAATCAAGGTAATATGGAGAATATTAAGGCAGATGCACCCCAAAGATACACTAAGTCAGCAGCAGCTGAAATCACTGTGCCACTCAAAGGTCTCCTGAGAACTGTGTACTACAACAGACTAGTAAGAAATTTACCTAACAGGCAACTAAAAACAGGAACAAGTGTAAATTGAATGTAGTGTTATTAAGGGAGCCCCTGGAATGGCACATTGAGTATAACTTACACAACTCTAATATAAGATACACCTCTAAAGTAACAATTTAACACTCTGAGCAGAGATACCCGGGTATCTATAACTATGGCACCGTATCCTGAGATGGATTTCCTCTCAGGCAGGAATCCGCAGAGGCTGTAGCCAGTTCATATCTTCAGCGCCAATAAGTTACAGCAAGCTCCTCTTGTCTTGTCGGCCGATGCCGAGCCCAAACGCCGGGGACTTAGTTAGTGGTCTCACGATGTAGTCTCTGCTTCTGTAGCTCCTAGGAATGGTTTCACGACAATCCGTCCGTCTCTGTATCAGCAGTCTGTCCAGACTTGTTCCTCCACTCAATGCACAGGGAATCCACAGACTTCCAAATTCGTACTGGGTTCTTAGCAAAGTCTCCGTCTTTTCTTAGATAAAGGGTTAGCTCCTGTCCAGGAAACGTTAGCAACACAAGTCTCTCACAGAGTTAAAGAAAAGGTTAGCTCTTCTCCAGGGGAACGTTAGCAACAAAAAGTCTCTCAAAAGCTTCCTTTCCTCCAAAAACACTTGCAGTAAATCCACACAGTCTCTTTTTAAGATCTCACAGCAGCTTCTCCTTTTCTTCCCGCCTTTTCTCTCTCAGCTCTCACTTCCTACTTTCACTTTACACTCGAGACACTAGACCCCACCCCGCAGCACACATTGTCTCTGGGAGGTCTGTCCTCTGCTGCAACAGACAAAAACCACAGGGTCCTAGTGCCCTCTCAGTGGGACTACAGTTCACCCTCTTACATGCCACCCCACTAGAGGTTGGCATCCTCGACATACCTTCCCACTCAAATTCATCTTGAGCATATCGCTGAGGAAGTATTCCTGCCGTAGATCGTGTAGTTCTCCCGAGTCCTACATCAACAGGTGCGACCTTAGAGGGAGCTAGAGTCTCTTCCGTGGTCGTGTTAGTGGGCGTAAGTGGAGTTGTCTCCTCCTGCGGCTCGATGTCCTGTGATACAGCGTCAGGACCAAGCAGTTGACCTGATGCACTCTCCTCAACAACATCCTCCATATCCCCAACATTCTCATCACCCGAGGCCAGATCGGTCACAGGGGGCAAATAAGCAGGCGCAGGAGTAAGCACACCATCAAACTCAAGATCATTCAGAGCTTCCGCCCCTTGGAACATGGCCTCTGGCTCTAGGGGGGTAGGCGCCGAATCTTCAAACCAGCACCGTTGTAACATGTTACGATGCAAATTACGGGTTGGCCCCCCTGTCCCCACCGGTTCGACCTCGTACACTGGAATCTCAGGGTTCACCTGTTTTTTTATCAGATACGGTATCGCCTCCCATCGGTCATTTAGCTTTCCTGACCGTCGTTTTGTCCTCACCAACACTCTGTCCCCCGGAGAGAACAGCTCTGTTTGTACAGGTCGCGTGTCCTTATGGACCACCTGTCGAAGGCGGTCGCCCACCACCTGATGCACCACCCTCAACCGCCGCCGATGCTCTCGTACCCACTCGGATGCAGTCCGAAGGGGGGCGGAGGAGGGATCTGGCATGTTCAAATCCTCAATGTCTCGGCCAGGTCTACCAAACATCAACATGTGTGGTGAGTAACCAGTAGTACTGTGCACCCTGTTATTGTAAGCCCACACCAATTCGGGGAGATACTCAGGCCAGCATGTCTGTTGCTGACTCTCTAAGGACCTCAACATTTGCAACAGGGTCCGATTAAAACGCTCACACGCCCCGTTACCCTGAGGGTGGTAAGGCGTTGTTCTCGACTGCTCGATACCATAGAGCTGGTGCAACTCTTTCATCAGCGTCCCCTGAAAGCAGGCCCCTTGATCTGAATGTATTCTCTGCGGACACCCGAACACTTGGAAGAAATGTCGGCACACTGCCTCAGCCGCCGACTTGGCCGTCTGATCTCTTGTCGGCACCGCTACAGCATACTTGGTAAAGTGATCTGTCATCACCAGGCAATAGGAGTACCCTGACGTAGAGTACCCTATCAACACGTAGTCAATCATGAGTAGCTCCAGTGGAGCTGAAGTCTTAATAGACTGTGTGGGAGCCCGCTGCTCAGGGCTTTTGTTGAGCCCACAAATTCGGCACTGCCGACACGCGTCGGCCACCATCCCTCCCAACTCAGGGCAGTAGAGGACTCGCTGCAACCACTGAAGTGTCTTTTCACTTCCAAAATGGGCCCCCTTCTCATGCGCCTCACGAGCGACCACTGGCCCCATCCCCACAGGAATTATCAGTTGGTACCGATGCTGCAGCTCCGATGGCAGGTACACCTTACGATACAAAAGACCTTGCTCCACACACAATTTATCCCATTGTCGAAGGAGTTTCATTCCTTCCATGGACAACTGAGCCTTGTCCTCTGCACTGGGCCAGGCCTTGTTTTGTACCCAACGGCGCACAAGTGCAATGTCCGGACACTCATCCTGGACTCTTGTCCAATCTGAGGGTGTTTTACCCAGGACACAGGGCATCCCGGTGGCCACCCCACTTGAGTGTACCACACTTTGGAAGATAGGTATCTGCCCCAAAGCTGGAGTTTCAGTATCCTCAAGTTGTTCATCAACATCTTCCCCGGATGACCCAAGGGGCACCCTTGACAATGCATCTGCATTGCCGTTCTCTCGACCAGAGCGAAATTTAATGCGGTAATTGAACTTGGCCAGTCTGGCGACCCACCGCTGCTCCAACGCCCCCAGTTTTGCATTCTCTAAGTGAGCTAGCGGGTTGTTATCTGTCATGACTAGCACCTCAGCCCCTGTTAGATACTCGGCGAAGCGTTCTGTCATTGCCCACACCAGGGCCAGCAATTCCAGCCGGAATGAGCTGTAGTTAGCCGGATTTCGCTCGGAGTCTCTTAAAGATCTGCTGCCATAAGAAATCACTCGTTCTCGGCCGTCCTGCACCTGTGCTAGTACTGCCCCCAACCCATGAAGACTACCATCGGTATACAACAAAAAAGGGGTGTCAAACCGGGCGTAGGCCAGCAATGGGGCACTCGTTAGGGCGGTTTTCACTCCATCAAATGCCTTTTTCTGTAGGGGCCCCCATGGAATGGGGCGATTTCGAGGACCCAGCGCTGTCCCTCTCAAAAGTTAATTCAAGGGACTCACCACTTGTGAGAATTTAGGCACAAACCGCCGATAGTATCCTGCTAGGCCCAGGAAGGCCCGCACTTCTCGCAGGTCACAAGGAGGTGGCCACTCTTGTACCGCCTTAATCTTACTGGCTAAAGGTAGTACCCCGTCCGGGGTCACCAGATGCCCCAAATATTCAATCTGGTTTCGTAACAGTTGACATTTTTTTGGCTTTATTTTCAGGCCGTAGCTCTTGAGCCGCCGGAGAACTTGACGCAGTTTCTCCAGATGATCTTCAAATGAGGTTCCGAACACCACAATGTCGTCTAGATATATCAGGACTGATTCAAAATTTAGATCGCCCAAGCAATGTTCCATCAGGCGTTGGAAGGTTCCTGGGGCGGTAGCGAGGCCAAAGGGCATCCGGTTGAACTCAAAGAGCCCAATTGGCAAGACAAACGCCGTCTTGGCCCGATCTTTTTCAGCCATTGGGACCTGCCAGTACCCGCTTGCCAAATCCAACGTTGAGAAATACTTGGCCCGACCCAGGGCCGACAGGGATTCTTCAATACGGGGTAAAGGATATGCGTCCCGTACGGTGTGGGCATTCAATTTCCGATAGTCCACACAAAATCGGAGTGTCCCATCCTTCTTGTGGACCAAGACTACAGGGGCCGCCCAGGGACTCCGGCTCTCTCGGATCACTTGGTTGTCCAGCATACTGGCCACCATGCTCTTCACCTCTTGATAGAGCGCCGGAGGAATTTGACGATATCTTTCTCTAATGAGTGGAGTATCCCCCGTTGGAATCTCATGCTCAATCGTCTGGGTACACCCGAAGTCCTCTCCATGTCGGGAAAATGTCTCTTGATGTTCCCACAAAACTCTCTCCAACTGCTCCAACTGCACGGGGGTCAGCTTCTCCCGATCCACTCCCATCTGCTCCATGATCACATGAACATTCATAGTAACATAGTAACATAGTTAGTAAGGCCGAAAAAAGACATTTGTCCATCCAGTTCAGCCTATATTCCATCATAATAAATCCCCAGATCTACGTCCTTCTACAGAACCTAATAATTGTATGATACAATATTGTTCTGCTCCAGGAAGACATCCAGGCCTCTCTTGAACCCCTCGACTGAGTTCGCCATCACCACCTCCTCAGGCAAGCAATTCCAGATTCTCACTGCCCTAACAGTAAAGAATCCTCTTCTATGTTGGTGGAAAAACCTTCTCTCCTCCAGACGCAAAGAATGCCCCCTTGTGCCCGTCACCTTCCTTGGTATAAACAGATCCTCAGCGAGATATTTGTATTGTCCCCTTATATACTTATACATGGTTATTAGATCGCCCCTCAGTCGTCTTTTTTCTAGACTAAATAATCCTAATTTCGCTAATCTATCTGGGTATTGTAGTTCTCCCATCCCCTTTATTAATTTTGTTGCCCTCCTTTGTACTCTCTCTAGTTCCATTATATCCTTCCTGAGCACCGGTGCCCAAAACTGGACACAGTACTCCATGTGCGGTCTAACTAGGGATTTGTACAGAGGCAGTATAATGCTCTCATCATGTGTATCCAGACCTCTTTTAATGCACCCCATGATCCTGTTTGCCTTGGCAGCTGCTGCCTGGCACTGGCTGCTCCAGGTAAGTTTATCATTAACTAAGATCCCCAAGTCCTTCTCCCTGTCAGATTTACCCAGTGGTTTCCCATTCAGTGTGTAATGGTGATATTGATTCCTTCTTCCCATGTGTGTAACCTTACATTTATCATTGTTAAACCTCATCTGCCACCTTTCAGCCCAAGTTTCCAACTTATCCAGATCCATCTGTAGCAGAATACTATCTTCTCTTGTATTAACTGCTTTACATAGTTTTGTATCATCTGCAAATATCGATATTTTACTGTGTAAACCTTCTACCAGATCATTAATGAATATGTTGAAGAGAACAGGTCCCAATACTGACCCCTGCGGTACCCCACTGGTCACAGCGACCCAGTTAGAGACTATACCATTTATAACCACCCTCTGCTTTCTATCACTAAGCCAGTTACTAACCCATTTACACACATTTTCCCCCAGACCAAGCATTCTCATTTTGTGTACCAACCTCTTGTGCGGCACGGTATCAAACGCTTTGGAAAAATCGAGATATACCACGTCCAATGACTCACCGTGGTCCAGCCTATAGCTTACCTCTTCATAAAAACTGATTAGATTGGTTTGACAGGAGCGATTTCTCATAAACCCATGCTGATATGGAGTTAAAGAGTTATTCTCATTGAGATAATCCAGAATAACATCCCTCAGAAACCCTTCAAATATTTTACCAACAATAGAGGTTAGACTTACTGGCCTATAATTTCCAGGTTCACTTTTAGAGCCCTTTTTGAATATTGGCACCACATTTGCTATGCGCCAGTCCTGCGGAACAGACCCTGTCGCTATAGAGTCACTAAAAATAAGAAATAATGGTTTATCTATTACATTACTTAGTTCTCTTAGTACTCGTGGGTGTATGCCATCCGGACCTGGAGATTTATCTATTTTAATCTTATTTAGCCAGTTTCGCACCTCTTCTTGGGTTAGATTGGTGACCCTTAATATAGGGTTTTCATTGTTTCTTGGGATTTCACCTAGCATTTCATTTTCCACCGTGAATACCGTGGAGAAGAAGGTGTTTAATATGTTAGCTTTTTCCTCGTCATCTACAACCATTCTTTCCTCACTATTTTTTAAGGGGCCTACATTTTCAGTTTTTATTCTTTTACTATTGATATAGTTGAAGAACAGTTTGGGATTAGTTTTACTCTCCTTAGCAATGTGCTTCTCTGTTTCCTTTTTGGCAGCTTTAATTAATTTTTTAGATAAAGTATTTTTCTCCCTATAGTTTTTTAGAGCTTCAATGGTGCCATCCTGCTTTAATAGTGCAAATGCTTTCTTTTTACTGTTAATTGCCTGTCTTACTTCTTTGTTTAGCCACATTGGGTTTTTCCTATTTCTAGTCCTTTTATTCCCACAAGGTATAAACCGCTTACAGTGCCTATTTAGGATGTTCTTAAACATTTCCCATTTATTATCTGTATTCTTATTTCTGAGGATATTGTCCCAGTCTACCAGATTAAGGGCATCTCTAAGCTGGTCAAACTTTGCCTTCCTAAAGTTCAGTGTTTTTGTGACTCCCTGACAAGTCCCCCTAGTGAAAGACAGGTGAAACTGCACAATATTGTGGTCGCTATTTCCTAGATGCCCAACCACCTGCAGATTTGTTATTCTGTCAGGTCTATTAGATAGTATTAGGTCTAAAAGTGCTGCTCCTCTGGTTGGATTCTGCACCAATTGTGAAAGATAATTTTTCTTGGTTATTTGCAGAAACCTGTTGCCTTTATGGGTTTCACAGGTTTCTGTTTCCCAGTTAATATCCGGGTAGTTAAAGTCCCCCATAACTAGGACCTCATTATGGGTTGCAGCTTCATCTATCTGCTTTAGAAGTAGACTTTCCATGGTTTCTGTTATATTTGGGGGTTTGTAACAGACCCCAATGAGAATTTTGTTACCATTTTTCCCTCCATGAATTTCGACCCATATGGACTCGACATCCTCATTTCCTTCGCTAATATCCTCCCTTAAAGTGGACTTTAGACAAGACTTTACATAAAGACAAACCCCTCCTCCTCTCCGATTTTTACGATCCTTTCTAAACAGACTGTAACCCTGTAAGTTAACTGCCCAGTCATAGCTTTCATCTAACCATGTCTCGGTTATTCCCACTATGTCAAAGTTACCTGTAGATATTTCTGCTTCTAGTTCTTCCATCTTGTTTGTCAGGCTTCTGGCGTTTGCGAGCATGCAGTTTAGAGGATTTTGTTTTGTTCCAATCTCCTTGCTGTGGATTGTTTTAGAAATGTTCTTACCTCCCATCTGAGTATGTTTTCCTGGGTCTTCTTTGTTCAAGTCTATTCCATTCCTCCGTAGGAGGTTCAGTCCGGCCTACCTCGACCGCGAATGTCCAGGATGACTGTTGGTCTGGTCGCAATTCGAACCCTGCATTTTCCGGCACCTTCTCTGCCGGCACGAACAGTTCAGCCAGTATGGTCCCAGCGGGAATTGCAACAGCTTCATCTAAAACATTGATGCATCGGACCGGCACTCGTCCATTCTTCACAATCGCCAAAGACCGGGCCACATGTACCTTGGCAAATGAGGAACCCTCTCGGGCGGGCTCAAGTAGCACTTCAAGCCCATTCAATCTCTGTGCAGCTCCCACAGGCAGCATTAAGAGTTCCTCTTGTCTGGGTTCCAGCAGGATCGGGGCCCTCGAAGTCACTCGGACCCGGCCCACCCGGCCACCTGGGACCGCACTTTTCAGCAAGTCGCAACTCAGCACTAGACGGTGTAGAATTCTCTGTGTGGGTCGGTGTCTTGTCGCACGGGCCCAGTATCGGGGTCCTTCACTGGCATACATCTGGTGATTCAAATCTCGCAGCACGTTCATTCCGAGCGTCACTTCCATCCCTCTTCTAGGGGGGTAATCCACCAGTACTACCCCTTTCTGCCCCAGCTCTTGACCAAACATTTTTAGTTGCATCCACACGATCCCTTTGACTGACAATTGACCATTATTTGCGGCGGTCAGTCGTATCACTCGGCCATCCTCTGGAATCACTAGTCGACTGAAGTATCTCTCATATACTTCTAGAGGCATTATAGTACATTCGGATCCCGTGTCAACCAAGCACCTCATCTTCCGCCCTTCAAACTCTGCTTCTATCACTGGACTACATGCAAACAAATCTTGTTCATTCCGTCGAGGGCTTTGTGTGGGTGGGGCCGCTGCTGCTTGCCCTCTCATGGCAGCGGCCGGAAGTTTAAAGCCGGCGACGGGGTTTCTGGGGCTGTAAGCGCCCGGCAGTAACGCGAGATGTGTCCCTGGCGGCCACACTTCCAGCAGGTGATTGTTCCTCGCGGGCGAGGGCTTGACTCATTCTGATAGGACGACCTGGCCATTTGCGGGGTCACCGTTCCAGGGGGTGGGGCAGGAGGTTCCCGTGAGGTGGTAGAGGCGGGATCAACTGTCAGTTGAGACAATTTCAGCTTCAACTCCTTCACCTCAGCACGCAAAGCTTGTACCACGCTTACAAGCCCCTCTCCCCCCGACCCTGATGACACACCTTCCTCCAGCTGGGCACTGTTCACTGATCCCTCGGGAACATAGGCTGATTTCTCTTCCCTTTCCACTGCAGCTCGGTAAATCTGCCAGAAAGATAACTCTGGTGCAACCCGGGCCATTTCCAACAGCTTGTCCCGGAGAAGTCTATGGGCTAAACCGGTGATGAATTGGTCCCGGAGCAAGCGGTCTACCTCCCGGAACGCCCTCATGGCCCCCGGGTCTAGTCGCTGCATCTCATTCAACATCTCTTGTAAAATATTAGAGTAAAGCATCAGAGACTCACACTCTCTCTGGGGACGATTAAAGAATAGGGACCGAAGCTGGGCCACACGCGCTCGGCCCCCCAAACTCCCCTCTAACAGTTCCAAAATCTTTTCTAATGTATCCCTCTCTGATTCTGGGCACACCATCACCATACGCCTAATATCACCCTCCAGTGCATTTAATGCCAGCTCAGCGCGTAACGCGGGGGTCAAATTACACATGCGCAGAATACTCCGGATTTTCTCAGCCCAATCTTGCAACGCCATATTGCGCCCATCGTATTTCGGCATGTGCTGAAGTAAAGCTCCTACAGGTACATACCCTCCCGGAGTCGCAGCGGCTGCCAGGGGAACCCCAACCCCCGAGGAGGATGCGGATACAGCGGGGTCATTTCCACCCTCGCCCCCGTCCATGACAAACACTGGATCCTGCCGACTACGCCAAAAATGTAATGACCAGAGGTCCGAATAAGATCCAGTGAGTCACAAACCAAGACCAAGGCAGAAATCTCCAACGGTATTTACTCAAAGGCAAATTAATCAAGGTAATATGGAGAATATTAAGGCAGATGCACCCCAAAGATACACTAAGTCAGCAGCAGCTGAAATCACTGTGCCACTCAAAGGTCTCCTGAGAACTGTGTACTACAACAGACTAGTAAGAAATTTACCTAACAGGCAACTAAAAACAGGAACAAGTGTAAATTGAATGTAGTGTTATTAAGGGAGCCCCTGGAATGGCACATTGAGTATAACTTACACAACTCTAATATAAGATACACCTCTATATTAACAATTTAACACTCTGAGCAGAGATACCCGGGTATCTATAACTATGGTACCGTATCCTGAGATGGATTTCCTCTCAGGCAGGAATCCGCAGAGGCTGTAGCCAGTTCATATCTTCAGCGCCAATAAGTTACAGCAAGCTCCTCTTGTCTTGTCGGCCGATGCCAAGCCCAAACGCCGGGGACTTAGTTAGTGGTCTCACTATGTAGTCTCTGCTTCTGTAGCTCCTAGGAATGGTTCCACGACAATCCGTCCGCCTCTGTATCAGCAGTCTGTCCAGACTTGTTCCTCCACTCAATGCACAGGGAATCCACAGACTTCCAAATTCGTACTGGGTTCTTAGCAAAGTCTCCGTCTTTTCTTAGATAAAGGGTTAGCTCCTGTCCAGGAAACGTTAGCAACACAAGTCTCTCACAGAGTTAAACAAAAGGTTAGCTCTTCTCCAGGGGAACGTTAGCAACAAAAAGTCTCTCAAAAGCTTCCTTTCCTCCAAAAACACTTGCAGTAAATCCACACAGTCTCTTTTTAAGATCTCACAGAAGCTTCTCCTTTTCTTCCCGCCTTTTCTCTCTCAGCTCTCACTTCCTACTTTCACTTTACACTCGAGACACTAGACCCCACCCCGCAGCACACATTGTCTCTGGGAGGTCTGTCCTCTGCTGCAACAGACAAAAACCACAGGGTCCTAGTGCCCTCTCAGTGGGACTACAGTTCACCCTCTTACAAGTCCACCACCGTAATACAGAATATAAATACAGATGGCGATATTGATTCTAATTTTGAACCATTTAAAGGCGGCACACAGTCCACATTTATGCCCCCCATTTCTCCAGGGAATGCTATTGATTTGTTCCAGGACTTAGTGTTGAAAGACGTGGAAGCTTTATTGTATCATCGCCCCCCAAAAAATCTTTCGTATCATGAAGAAAAAGCAAAACGTGAAATGCAGCAGTGGGATGATATAATCATAAGGAAAGCGGACAAGGGTGGCAATATAGTTATCTTGGATAGAAAATATTACATTGAGGAAGCGATGTCCCAATTAAATGATAAAGCCACTTACGCTCCTTTAGATCAGTGATCCCCAACCTTTCTGACCTTGAGAGCCACATTCAGCACTGAGAGAGGGTTGTGAGCCACATCCAGCTCCCACCCCCTTCAAAGTAGGGTCAACCAAAGCCCCCATTACGGGTATAATGATAACCAAAGCTTTTCCACAGAAATCACTCCAAAGCAGTAGACTGAGATCTAGAGGTTCCCACAATACCCCCATTCACTATTCTCCCAGCAAGGACTCCCAACACACTGTCACATCCAGCTTTGAGCACCTCCTCTAACATGTAGTACCAACCTCCAGCGTACCATACCTAAAACATCTCTAAACCCCAAAGACCAGTAAATGTGCATCCAGATCTGCACTTCTGTGCAGGGCTACTCACAAAGTTCACCATTTTGAGATGTACTCTTCATACCTGTTTGCTAGACCTGGACCTAATGCAACAAGTTGGCAGACAGTCGCGAGCCACAATTCATGGGACCGCGAGCCACATGTGGCTCCCGAGCTACAGGTTGGGGAGCCCTGCTTTAGATCATAATCCTACCAGTAAATATAAGGAGAAATTAAGAACACTTTTAAATAAATATGTTGCAAAAGGTGTGCTATTAAAAAATAAAGCAGAAAAACTTCTACCAGAACATCCCATCACTCCAAATTGGTATAGTTTACCTAAAATCCATAAGCATGCTACTAAGCCGCCTGGGCGTCCTATAATATCTGGTATTGGATCGTTAACAGAACCCTTGTCCAAATTCCTTGATTGGTTGCTCAAACCACTGCTGCAAAAAATTCCATCTTTTGTAAAAGACTCGGGGGATTTTTTATTGGCTTTACAAGCCCTAGACTGGCAACCTACCTTCTCTCTTGTCTCAATCGATATTGTCAGCTTGTATACAAGAATTCCTCAAGATAAAGGCATTGAAGCCATTCGTACAATTTTGTTAAATACCAACAAAGATCAAGATTTCATTGACTTCATCACTGAGAGCCTGGAATTTGTGTTGTCACACAATGCATTTAAATTCATCGATAAATGGTTCATTCAACGCACAGGAACCGCGATGGGTACGCCCGTCGCGTGTGTATTTGCTAATTTGTTCCTTGCGGTTTTTGAGGAAAAATATATAACATCCTTTACCAACCCATTCTTGCAGCATAGTCGTGCGTACTTGAGATTCGCCGACGATATTTTTATTGTGTGGGACGGATCGAGAACTGACTTTGATAATTTTGTTTTCCATCTTAATACCATCAATAAGGATAATATGCAGTTCACAGCCTGTTTTGGGGGCGATTCGCTCGATTTTCTGGACGTGAAAATTGATATAGCAGAGGGTAAAATTAATACATGTGTACACAAAAAACCCACTGCAACAAATAATTTGTTACATTTTAATAGCGCTCATCCTTTTCACACAAAAAATAGCATACCTTATAGCCAGATGGTCCGTTATAGAAAAATTAATAATAACGAAACAATATTTAAAGAACAAATAACTAAACTGAAGACCAACTTTTTAAATAGAAATTATCCTCTCAAAATTCTGTCAAGGGCTGAAAGTAGAGTAAAAAAAACTTACACAACAAAATCTACTAAAAAATCGTAGGAAATCTTCACATTCCCCCAAAGAGAAAGCGGATAATAATAGGAAATTCGTATTTACATTTACACATAGTCCTATGGACAAGGAAATCTATGCGGCAATTAATAAAAACTGGCATGTGCTGGAAAATGATAGGGAATTATTACCCCTAACAGTGCACCATCCAACTTTCGCATACAAACGTACAAAGAATCTAGGTGATCTCCTTGTTAAAAACCGCCTTGTAGTAACAGATAATAGCAATTGGTTAAGAAAATCACAGCCTACTGGTAATTATAAATGCGGGAATTGTAAGTTTTGTCACTTGAGACTCCTAGATAATCCTATTCGCATAGGTTCCGTTTGTCACACAGTCCGCCAATTGGTCACATGTAAAACCCAGTACGTGGTTTATCTCATCACCTGTCCCTGCCATTTCTTTTACATTGGCAAGACCATACACCCAATGTTTCATAGATTTAGAGAACATTGCAACTCGGTCTCATCAGGTAAAGGATGCCTCCGATTTATTGAGCATATGAGAGATATACATAATGCGAACCCGAATGTTTTACGATTCGCTGGTTTAGAGATAGTAAAAAACCCACTCAATGGAGGCGATCGTAATAAACTCCTTTTACAATGTGAGGCTAGATGGAGCATGGAAACTAATGCACAGGGACCCAACGGGTTAAATGATAAATTGGATATGACCATTTTTCTATGAAGATCTTGTTCATAATAAGAAATGTCTAATTTAAATTGTTTTATGTGCTTGTTAACGTGATTTGGTGTTTGTATCTGAATTGTTTTTATTACTCACCTGTTCACATTTAGTCGTTTAGTTCCCTATATAGGATATGACGTACTTGATTCTTGCACCTGGACCCGTAGAAGCGCATAAGCGCGAAACGGCCGTCATCCTTTTCTTCCCTCCCGCACCCTAAACTTCTACCAGCCGCCTCTCCATTTTATGTCTGTTCATTCGTAACCTCTTTCTCAACTTTCAGGTTACATAGGGGGCTTATCTACAGCATTACAGAATGCTGTAGATAAGCCCCTAGTGGCGGTGGCCGCAGCTTTTAGCGGCAAAATGAGGTGACAGATTCCCTTTAAGTAGCTATGCAGATACTATAGGTTCTACAGAGATTAACTGCCAATGTTGCTAATCGTCATCTTATTGTAGTAAACTGTATGGAACAATGTCAGCACCTGATAAAAGAATATGGCTGTAAGAAACTATTTTCATTATTTGACACATTGAGTATATAGTATAAGCTATAAATGTTGTTTAATTAATGTGCATGTAGGCAACCAGATTCTCTCCTTGCACATTTTGTGTGAAATGAGGTACACTTCCGAGCACTAATTATGATGTACAATAACAAATTGTATTGTGGTACCGTGTTAGCCAGAAAAATATTCACTATTCACATCGAGCACTAATTATGTAATTTATTCACTTTTATATTCACATTACGGGGCAGATGAACCAAGCTTTTCTGCTGCATACTGAGCAAATCATACTCCCAAAAGAATTTGCTGGCGAATCCCTCAACACACAGCAGGAAGGAAACTGGCATGCTATAACCATAAAGAGTTATATCCATCTTCTTCAGTAAGAACACTAGGCGCACCTGCCTCCTGTGAAGTGAAGGACTAACATCTAAAAGTGCCAGCTTCACATCAGTGCTTACAAACTCTATTGGGAAGTGCTAGTAAGCAATGTGCATGTTCAGTGCAAGGGTAGCTAGTAACCCAAGCAGTGAGATGGAAATATTATACTTAAAAATACCTCCGCTCTTGAAAACAAAGGTTTTAAATAACAAAATTTGCCCTTTGAGATGATGAGAATAACCCTTTGAGTTATTTTCAGATTTACTGTTGCAAGTTTAGATTGCAATTCTATTCAAAACATTTTGGGAGACTACATTTTTGTTTTTGTGAATGAAATGAAAATTTAATCATTTTGGATCTGTTTTTCAATCCATCTGAGGGCTCTTTCACACGTACTGATATTTCCGGTACTGGAAAAAACAGTATCGGAGCTATCCATGTGTTTCATACGTGTCACATCAGTATCACACGTACCAGAGCCTGAGAAAAGCCGGCATAGATTGCGCTGTTCTCAGGGGCCAAGTCCTGAAGACAACTCGCATCATTGTTTCCTGCTCTGTCTGCGATAAGGACAATGTTATGAGTTGTATTACAGTGTAAAATTAATAAAATAAAAAATCACATTATACTCACCTTAAGGCTGCCATCACACTAGCAGTATTTGGTCAGTATTTGATCAGTATTTGTAAGCCAAAACCAGGAGTGGAACAAATAGAGGAAAAGTATAACAAACATATGCACCACTTCTGCATTTATTACCCACTCCTGGTTTTGGCTTACAAATACTGATGTAAAATGCTGACCAAATACTGCTAGTATGACGGCAGCCCTAACACTATCTAATGAAGCCATTGTCCCCTGTAAACAAACAAATGAAAAACAACTATATCCCTCACCTGTCCATTGGAAAATGATGTGAGCTGTGTTCAGCACCTGGAGCCGGATAACAGCACAAACAGTACTGCTGATTCCCAGGTGCCGGTAGGTGTCACACTGATGGCACACGGATGTAATCCATGTCAGTGTGCGGGACGCTTTGCAGGCCCTGCTGCTGCTAAAAATGGGCATATCACCATGTTTTGCTTAGACACACAGTACGTGTGTAACAAGGGCACCGGGGAGTTGTGGCCGAGGTATTTAGAGGCACAGAGTTTAAAGTCCACTGAACAACGGTCAGTAAGTGCTCCCGACCCCTTGTACATATAAGATGGAGGTGATGCAGATTTTTCCCACCACCTTCTCTCTGGTCACCACAGTCCAGATAATGAGTCCAGGATCACTGCTGGGATCCAACAGGGAAAACTTTATCCGTTATTTTTATAAAAGAATATAAAATAAAGCATGGATGGTAGAAACGAAGGCACAACACTGGATTCCTACTCTTTCCCTGACACTATCCACGTCTATACCCACAACGTAGTTGAGATTCAGTGCTCCAACTGCTGGTATCTGGGCACCTGAGACCTTCAGCAAAGGCCCTTTCCAGTCCTGGGGCCCTGTATTGCAATCCTGAGTTCTTTTGGTTTAGTCCAGGGCAACAGACCTCTCCCGTCCAGGGGGCCTGGCAGTACCCCGACTGTCAAGGATGTCTGCTCTGGTCAAAGGCTCCAGGCAGTTCTGAGGAAGCTGCAGCTTCCTTTCACCTAGTGACTGCTAGCCCAGCCACTCTGCTGCTGGCCAGTCTATTAGAGTAACTGTTGTTTTCCATAAGCTAACAACAGGCAGAATACAGTAGTTAAAGGAGAACATTATAATACACGGTAAACAGGTGCATAACAGTAATACATTGGAAACACATGACAATACAGGGTATGACAGACAAAGTGAACATCACACATATATTCCATGAACGGCACGGGAAGTCATAAGGAGGGGGGAGTGTAAGGGGGTGGCAGGACCTCTCAGTTAAGTATGGCTGTCCCTGGCCATGGCAAACTTGGCAAAAACATAAAACAGCAGTTTATGTAACTTTTATAATCATCTTTTAATACGGGCGGCCAGTCTTTGATGTGGGCCGCTTGCAGATCCGACAGTCCTTTGTGTAGGGGTCCACATGACCCTGGCCCCTCTAAGGACAGTCTCCCCCCTCACTCCTTGTGGCAGGTCAAGGGCCCCTTTTGACAGTGGTGGGCTGCATTTAAACATGAGGCAAGTCTAAGGGTAAGACTGGGGACAAAGTTTAGGAACAGTCAGTTCGACAGCCACATCCAGAGTCCACTGTCATTAACCCAGATGGGGTCTTGGTCCAGTGATCCAGTAAGGGAGGCACCAACGGGTGCAAATGAAACAGAGGGGGAAAACAAACAATTGCAGCCATATCAAGCGCCATTGTCCTTCATGGGCCATGGAGGGATGACTGACCTCTTGGAGACGTAGAGCAGTCCCTTAGAACAGCTGGGGGTGCAACTGGCACCTATTAACATCACTTTCCTTAACGAGACCACATCAGTCTGGACACGGCGAGCCACATGGGGACCCTGCACTACCACGTACACATTGGAGGACCACTGGATGTGTCACCACTATTCTTTCAGCTTTGCACTCCTTCTAGTGATGGTCCTGCAACTCTTTGTGCCTTCATCTCTGAACACCTCTGCGGCTGCCTCACTGCGCCAAGGCACTTGCTCCTTTGCAGCCGGGACAACTACGGCCGCAGCAGCCGGCCATTCCACCTGCGGTGGACTGGTATCAATGTCAGAGGCCATTCTTTTGGCCACAGCGTAGGGCCCTCGGTGTCCTTCCTTGATGAAGATGTAATCCTCCTCTGAGGAGACCACGAAACATGAGGGAGCCAGCGTTAATATAGACCTTGGCTCCGGTCTCTAACTCCTGCACAAAGCTGTTACCTTGCTTCCTGTTCAAATATCGGATAAGGCCGTGGGTCATCCGGCCTGCTGTGGTCCCTCAGCCAGGGCGCTGTAGTTCCCAGACAATCTGACGCTCCCACCGCCTCTTTTCCCAGATGACCTCCTGGGTCTCCGTGGCCACAGGTGTACGGGGCCGCTCTACTTCTCTACCACGGGCAATAGCCGGAACTAGGGCGGCCCGAGGAAGCGCAAGGTCCATCACTGCGGCGAAGTCTGCGGTTGGGGCGCATCTGATGACGGTGAAGGGGCAGATGGTTCTGACATCACCGATGATCGCGGAGCCACAGAAGGTAAGAGCCACGGGCAGGGCAGCAAGATGGCAGGGATTTCTCACTGCCACAGCCATCTGCAGTCTGGCGCGGCTGCCCACATCCCTGATTGTGGCTGACATCATGCCCTGCAGAGCCGTTTCTAGCACCTTCCGGACTCCCGCAGGCTCCTGTCGAGGCATCACCATGTACTTGTACTCCTCGTCGGCCTCCACAGGTGGCTGTTGCAGCTGCCGAAACGGGGTCCTCCCATTCTTCAGGCCACAAGGCCTCGAACCGTAAGCCTGCCTCCACACGGGTCTTGGAGTGTCTCCAATCCTGGCAGCCATGTCAGCCGGCAATGGTGGCTCATCCTTTGGTAGACGGTCCATCTCTTTCAGGTTCCACCCATTCATTGGTGGAGTCACTTCCTGTGGCTCCACCCGTTACTCCAAGTTCAACTGTGGGGGCGGGAGTTCTGTCTTCGCCTGCACCCATTTAGGGCGGTCATCCATCACAACGGGGTATGGCCCATTTTCTTCTGGCACCAAATTCTCTGTATGATGCCCACAAAAGGCAACAATTTCCCCATTTTTCGCACCAACGAGTGCCATCTTTTCAGCAGTCAGCTCCATTTGTAACTCAGCAACATCCACCTGCAATGCTGTAACGGCGGGCAACAAAACACAAGTCCCAAATTCGCCATAAGTCTCAGGGTCGCTGTCAGCTCCATATCTTCCAGCTCAGGCAGCACATCACACACTTCAGAGTAATAGTCCCAGTCAGCTGCCATCTACACGTCTATTATGGGCACTTCAGAATTACAAGTCCCACATGTTCCATACACTCCATCAGTCCCAGGGATGTAAGACTGCGGAAGGCCATCCTGCCAACTATGCAAAGTGTAACAAGGGCACTGGGGGGGTGTAGTTGTGGCTGAGGCACAGTGTTTAGATACAATCCACAGAACGGTCAGTGAGCGCCCCCGACCCCTTGTACATGTAAGATGGATGTGATAAGGAACATAAACCAGCTCACCCATGATTCAGCAACCAAACCTCGGGAGCACGGACCCGCTGTTTCCAGGCGTGCAAGATCCAAAAAAAAGAGAAAGAAATGTCCAGCTTCACCGAGTCCGTAAAAAGGCGATTTCTTTATTAAACTTTAAACATGGAGGATACAGACTTCAGCACAACCATATGGGTAAGAATCTCAACGCGTTTCTGGAGACTAGGCTCCCTTAATCATCATTAAGGGAGCCTAGTCTCCAGAAACGCGTTGAGATTCTTACCCATATGGTTGTGCTGAAGTCTGTATCCTCCATGTTTAAAGTTTAATAAAGAAATCGCCTTTTTACGGACTCGGTGAAGCTGGACATTTCTTTCTCTTTTTTAAGATGGATGTGATGCAGATTTTCCCCACCGATTACCTTCTCTCCTCTGGTCACCGCTGAGATCCAACAGGGAAAACTGAGTAGCTGAGATTCACAGTCCTCCAACAGGGAAAACGGAGTAGCTGAGATTCACAGTCCTCCAACAGCTGGCATGAGACCCCTTCAGCAAAGGCCCTTTACAGTCCTAGGGGCCTGTGTTGCATTCCTGAGTTCCTTTGGTTTAGCCCTGGGCAACAGACCTCTCCCATCCAGAGGGTCTGGCAGTGCCCCGTCTGTCAAGGATGTCTGCTCTGGTCAAAGGCTCCAGGCAGTTCTGAGATGCAGCTTCCTTTCACCTTGTGGCTGCAAGCCCAGCACCTCTGCTGCTGGCCAGCTCACTAGATTAACTGTTGCTTTCCCTAAGCTTACAACAGGCAGAATATAGCCGTTAAAGGAGAACATTATAATACACGGTAAACAGGTGCATAACAGTAATACATTGGAAACACATGACAATACAGGGTATGATAGACATATCGTGAACATCACACATATATTCCATGAAAGGCACGGGAGGTCATAAGGAGGAAATAACTGAGGGGACCCCCCACCCCCTTACACATGGAAACACAGACGTGTGCAAACCCATTCACTTGAATGGTTCTACATGTGTGTTTCCGGTATGTGTGAAAACTGTCACATGTACAAGACACATTGACCTGTGAAAGAGCTCTCACATGGATTCCAATATTAAAGGCAAAAAAAAATAAAATGGTGGAATTCATGAGGAATAATGCACTTACCGTATATACTTGAGTATAAGCCGAGGCAAATTTTGCCACGGAAAACTGTGTAAGCTTATCGACTCGAGTATAAGCCAGGTATGCATTATCCCAGTCCTGCTATGCATGGCTCCCCCCGTCCTACTCACCCTCCTCACGCTGTTGCTGCATCACCATTGTCCCGGCATCAGCAGCTCTTCCTGTGCTCAGCGGTCACGTGGTACCGCTCATTAAGGTAATGAATATGCGCTCCACGACTATGGGAGTGGAGACATGTGCATATTCATTACCTTAATGAGCAGTACCACTCAGCACAGGGGAAGAGCGGCCAGCACCGGGACAGAGATGTAGCGACAGCGCAAGGAGGGCGATTATGTCTTCTCGAATCTGGCAGCTGCAGATGTCACTGTGCCACAGCCGCCGGCTCCTGCCACTGCTCCCCCTCGCTGGCTTTCTGGACAATGACTCGTGTATAAGTCAAGAAGGGCGGTTTCGGCACTAAAAAATTTGATGAAAATCTTAGCTTACACACGGGTATAGACAGTACATTATTTTTATGGTATTCAAGCTGGTTTTACATTAGTTTATCAACTGATTGGCTATTGGTTGTCAGTTCTTCTCAACTCTCACTGAAACAAGTACTTCAGACAAAACTTTTATTCCCTAAGCTTTTTTAAATGTGTAGTGTTGTGGCATTAAAATATTTACAAATCATACAGCCTTCTCCAGTTTCTAGTGCTTCGAGCTTCTTCCGATTCACAGGACTAATTCTGAATCACCGGATCACACTGAGGTTGATGTGGGAACTGAAACTTGCTTCTTAGAATGTAGGCCTATGGAGAGTTGGAACACAACTTCATAGACTTACTGGATCACACTGAGGATTATTTACAACACTATTACAATGTTGAGTTAGAATTGCAGTCATGCAAGTCAGACCAGGAGTGGAATGGAGCTGGAAACCAGAGAAGAATATGATCAGTTTTAATACAACTACATTACAAACATTTAGAAAGGTTTAGAGAATAAAGGTTTTGATGGGAGTGGTCCTTTTCATATAACTCATAGGGCATTTGCACAAAGCCATAATGCAGTTCAGTTGGAAAAGCCATAGATATAATGATCAAATCCCACTGTTAGAAACTATACAGCTTGTACCCAGGTAAAGCCATCGGTACAAGCTCTTATTCCTTCACTACATACTTTGGACTCTACCAATTTATATTTTCATGGAGGTGCATATATATTGTATAAACTAAAACAAGAAAGCAAGAAAAAATAAAAATTTAGGAAGAGGGTGATTGTCTACAAGAAGAATTTGAAACCTTAATAGGGCAACAGAACAGTTAGCATAATTCTGGAACCTACATCATTAAGAACTGAGCTGTCAGACTACTGAACTTCTGACTATACAAGACATTTTAAAACCTACATTGTGTAAATTTGAAGAAATAAAGAGGTGCTCAACTTAGTAACTTGAAAAATCAATACTATTCTGGATCAAAATATGTACAGAGATGCAAGTGGTGTTGATGTAAAAATCAGAACCTAAAGGCAAGAAATGTTATTAGATAAAAAAAACATTATTCACACATGACATCCCACGCCAGTCCTGCAGCAATATCATCAAGTACATCATTCATGTGATTAGTTGCAGCAGTCACATCAATGATGTAGGTGATGTGATCACTACAGGATAAGAGGGGGATCGCCAGATCGAAGGGGCTGGAAAGGCAATGGATTTAAGAGGCACACAACACATTTTTTTTAAATAATTTAGCTTTTCCTGTTCTTATTCGGTTTTCTGAAAACGACAGTACTATTCATATTTCGTAGGGACCAAACTGCTGCATGAATTTAAGCCTTCTGATTAATTTACACTGTCATTAAACAACTGATTGGATAAACAGAAGCCCATTGATGGTCAACAGGCTGCTTAGGCTGACCACACTTACCATGCGCACAAAATGATAGGCTATGTGCACCGAACTATCGCAGTTCTTGGCACCACAGCTTGTTTACACGGCAAGCTTAAATATAATACATTTCACAGGACAAACACGTATTTTGCTCATTCATGGTGTTACTGGCAGCCTAGGCTCGCGTCTTCCCGATAATCGCTAATTTAAAGGCACCAAAGCATGCCTAGCGATGAGACTGAAACAATCGTATGGAAACAAATTAAACAGGTTTCTACAACCGACAATATACATTCAATTGCAATTTTTATTTCAAATCAAAATTAGTGCTCAATCTGTATTAAATAACAAAGATACCAGAAATCTAGCATACATCAGATATAACAAACTCATTTACCTATTAGTGATTTCCATGTTAAATCTTCTGTGAAAATATACAAATCTCCCTGTAAAAGTGAACTTACTAAAAACACAAGTAATCAAAATTTACATTACAGTCACCACTGAAAGAAATCCAAGTGCCTGGATTGTGTTAAGGCACGGCATGACTGGATTTTTGAGGTAAGGTTGTATAGTTATTTTTCTCAGCTTGATGTGCAATCCTTCTGTGCAAACACAAATGTAGGTGTTAACCAATAGAAGTGTCAGATCTGTAGTGACATTTTACTTAGGCACAAATTACACCTACTACGTCAAACACAAAGGCTGGAACTAATCCAACAGCATTGAAGCTTGCCATGAACCCAGCTTACACTTGCTTTCAGAACAGCAAATAATGAACATAAAACAGAATAACATGGTTTTATCCCCCAATAAACACAGTCATGTTTGTAATGTCTGTATTCTTGCAAAGACCTGAGGACTTCTATCTGCAAGTAGGCCAGTCATGGAAGCCTTCTCCTTTTATCAAGGAAAAAAACAGTACGATTCCATAAGTTCAGCATGTTTCATTTGGAACATGGTTATGGTTGCATTGCACTAAACTGATTAATAAATTATACAAATGCTAAGCGCTCGTTACAATGTCATACATACAGTCTTTCATGTAGTACATCTTTCTCAATCATAAGACTTCAGATAAGAATTTATCTTATATGTATTTGCTTAAATGCACACAAAAGGGAAATTAACAAAATAAAATATTTACATTACAAAATCATAAGTAAATTGGAGTGGAAATTTACTCCATACAAGTGATTAACGCACTGCATATACAGTGTTTTAGAGTGCGCAATGTAGTGTCAGCATAAATTATATGTAAAAAAAAATGCAGAATGTGCTTTTTGTACATTGCAAACATATCAGATTGTGGTCAGTAAATGTTTTGTGTAAAGCAATCGCTTTTCCTGTGGAATAAAGTACACTACAGTAATGAGGCTACACAGCTTTTTCATGCTTTACAAATAGTTGTATATACAAGTAGTTGAAAGTACAGATATACAGTACAAGCAGCTCGTCAGTATGCAGAAATGCGGGATGAAGCATGTGCTTCCTGGACTTCTTTGACAAGTAAAATACGAGTCAGCATTTGCTCCATCACCTCCTCATTGACAGGCTGTCCAGAGTACCAAATGGGGCTATTAGGTGCGACTACTGGCTCAGGGACCAAATAGAAGGCATCTGTGGGTCCTCGGGCTCCCTGAGGACTGAAAAGAAAAGTAGCAGTAAATAAAAGGAACATATCAGGCACATGATAAAACCGAAAACTTACTAATATTTACATGAACAATAAGTTGAGATTCATCAGTGGTTGAAAGGGTGATTACAAACTCAAGACTACTAAGGTCTCGTCTCGGCTGAAGAGACCCCAGTAGCTATTATGGGGACAAAGGAACAGATTCTTGAAGAATAGTGATGTTGACGCTGGTCTTGAGGTGTGTGGAATCAGATACTCCTGACATATTAAGCATAAAAGAGGCGCACACGTGAGAAACACCGCAGCTCTGCAAGAATTGGACTAGGGCGTTGCGCCCCCGCCATACCCAGACGTTTTGACAGAGTGGGGAAGAAACTTGTGTGAAAACACCAAGTAGTACAAAAAATTTTCACTTCCCTGAATTGAGCAAAAAATTGCGGCTTTTCAAAGCAATTAATGCCAGAATTCTGACAAAATTGCTCTGATGAATCTGGAACTCACAATGCAGAGATCATTTTTCCTATAATTAGAAAATGCACATCACCTAATTGATAGGTTATATATTCTCCTCTTTATGTAAAATAAATTACATAAAAATACCCCATTACAAAAATTTTTTCTCTCAGGGAACAAAGAAACATAACATGCCTAGAAGTAGAAGTGCACCTTCATAACATAACATAACATCTATATATGCTTATAGACCACTGCATTCCATGGGCAAGAACATGGATTCTGCGACCTTTGCGGATACAGGAACCTTCACTCTTCCTAGATGAATTTCCACTAGATTATTAGAGCCCGGGAGCAGATGCTAGGCCTTGCGTATCGTGTACTCCAACACATCAGAATACAGTTACCGTATTTTTCAGACTATAAGACGCACTTTTTCCTCAAAACATTTGGGAGAAAAATGGGGGGGGGGGGAGGGGGGGTGCATCTTATAGTGCAAAAGTAGGCTTATGGGGGGGAAGGGGGTGTTGCGGCAGACGTGAGGCGATGCTGCGGCGGTGCAGAGTGCACCTGAGAAGGGTCCCTTCTTCAGGATGCCGGTGTCAGAAATGTGGCGGCGCCACAGCCCGGTGTCCATGGTGAGCAGAGTATCACCGGTTTCCAAGCGGCCATCTTCCTGAAGCCGTGGGCCGCCTGAGGCTTCAGGAAAATGGCCACCGTAGGCCGCGCGTGCGCAGATTGAAATCTCGGCGGCACTCTGCCTCAGGAAAAAAGCCTCAGAGATCTCAATCTGCGCAAGCACTGCTTCCGGTAACCCACGGCTTCCAGAAGATGGCCGCAGGGAAACCGGTGATGCACTCTGCTCTGCTCACCGGAATACCACATTTCTGCTGCCGATATCCTGAAGAGGTGACTCTGCTCCATGATCTGCAGCATCGCACCCGGAGACTGAAGCATTGCTCCCCTTCTGCCGCAGCTGGCATCCAGAGGATGGGACCCTGCTCTAAGCTCTGCCTCGCCGCTGACACTGGACCCGCAGCATTGCACCCGGGACTGCAGCACTGCCCCAACTCTGCCGCCGCCGGCTTCCTGAGGAAGGGACCCTGCCTTCTGTGACCCCTCTGTACCACCGCCAGCTCTTAGGTAAGATACATTAAATTCAGACAATAAAACGTACCCCCATCTTATAAAAATCTTTTTTCTATTTTCCACCCCAAAATTTGGGGTGCGTCTTATGGTCCGGTGTTGTCTTGTACCGTATTTTTCGGACTATATCTAAAAGAGGCAATGCTCTGCTAGCTAATGCATCAGATGCACAAATCTATTGGCACACACCATTTTGCAAGCGTTTACACCTGAACCACAGACACTTTTCTATCAAATGTGATGGAACCTACAATGAAGAATCCAACACACTTATTACCAAATTACAGACAATTTTTATGTATTCAGTGTTCCAATTTGTTTGTTTTTTCTCCACAACATTTACTTATTACTACTTGTTAAATTACGGCTATGTTCATATTTTTATATTAACAGCGTTATTTCTAGTGACAGGTTCCATTTAAATGAGGGAAAACACAAACTCAGATGAGCAGCAACAAATGACAAATTGCAGTATCTAACAAAAACTAGACCAAAATGCAGCAGCTTGTGCGAAAAATTAAGTACACTGCATGAATCAATAGCATGTAGTACCCACCTTTAGCAAAAACAACTTTAGGTTACGCAGAAAACAATTACTTCATCAGTCACATGTCATTCTGAAGGAATTTTGGCCGACTCTTAACTTTAATCAATGTTGTAAAGTAAATTCATATTTGCGGGCATCTATTTATGCACAGCTCTCTTACGGTCCCACGACAGCACTTCAATTTTGGCGATACCTGGACTTTGACAGAGCCCTTGCAGTACTTTTATTCTTTTCATTTTCAGCAATTCTGATGTAGATTTGCTGGTGTGCCGCTGATCTAAGTCCTGCTGCTTGACCGTCAACTCAATGACTACTCAGTGTCCAAGTACAAAGGCTTAAAAAAAAAGCTCAAATCATCACCCCTACATCACTGTGCTATAGAGTTAGTATAATGTGTTTGCAGAGATGCTGTGTTTGGACAAAACGAGGCCAGAGAGGAGATGTTTGCAAAAAACACAAGAACTTTGCAAATTCTTGTGGTTTGTTCAGATGCAATTTTGTAACATTTAGCCATGCTGCCATGTTTTATTTTGAAGGGTAGCCAGGAGAAAGCATTCTTTCTAAAGTAGCCATACCTTTTTTAGTCGTTTTTTGACTGTAAACTGTCAAGATCTTGAACATGTAGCATGATGATGCCTTTAGATTCTGAGCTGTAGCTCTTGGATGTTTTTCACTTGTGAATGATCTTTTTCACTGTAGAATAATGGGCTCTAAATTATTTGGTAATAGCATTATAACTCTTCCCAGATTGATAGGCAATAACAATTGCTTATTTAAGATCACTTCTGAAGTCTTGCCTCTTTAGCATTGTGTTAACACAATCCAGTTTGCTGGCCTGGAGCATTCAGCGACAACTTCTGATTTTATAGAGTTGGTCACTCATGTTGATGAAAAATCAATCAAGGGCATTTGATGAGCAGCTCCTGGCAGTTACCCTACTTACCCTCTTAATTCCTATGCAAGCAGTAGGAATGTACCGTATATACTCGAGTATAAGCCGACCCGAGTATAAGCCGACCCCCTAATTTTGCCACAAAAAACTGGGAAAACTTATTGACTTGAGTATAAGCCTAGGGTGGAAATGCAGCATTTACCGGTGAATTTCAAAAATAAAAATAGATCATTCTTGCCCCATAGCTGTGCCATATAGTGCTCTGCACCGTTCATATTTCCCCATAGCTGTGCCATATAGTGCTCTGTACCGTTCATTATTGCCCCATAGCTGCCATATAGTGCTCTGCACCGTTCATTATTGCCCCATAGCTGTGCCATATAGTGCTCTGCACCGTTCAGATTTCCCCATAGCTGTGCCATATAGTGCTCTGCACCGTTCATATTGCCCCATAGCTGTGCCATATAGTGCTCTGCACCGTTCATATTGCCCCATAGCTGTGCCATATAGTGCTCTGCACCGTTCATTATTGCCCCATAGCTCTGCCACATAGTGCTCTGCACCGTTCATATTTCCCCATAGCTGTGCCATATAGTGCTCTGCACCGTTCATATTTCCCCATAGCTCTGCCCCATATAGTGCTCTGCACTGTTCATATTTCCCCATAGAGCTCCACATAAATCTGTGCCATATAGTGCTCTGCACCGTTCATATTTCCCCATAGAGCTCCACATAAATCTGTGACATATAGTGCTCTGCACCGTTCATATTGTCCCATAGCTGTGCCCCATATAGTGCTCTGCACTGTTCATATTGTCCCATATCTTTGCCATATAGTGCTCTGCACCGTTCATATTGTCCCATAGCTGTGCCCCATATAGTGCTCTGCACTGTTCATATTGTCCCATATCTGTGCCCCATATAGTGCTCTGCACCGTTCATATTTCCCCATAGCTGTGCCATATAGTGCTCTGCACAGTTCATATTTCCCCATAGAGCTCCACATATATCTCTGCCATTGCTGCTGCTGCAATAAAAAAAAAAAAAACACACTCACCTTTCTTGCTTGCAGCTCCCGGCGTCTCTCTGCTCTGACTGATCAGGCAGAGGGCGCCGCGCATACTATATGCGTCATCGCGCCCTCTGACCTGAACAGTCAGAGCAAGAGGACGCGAAGACAGAGAGACGTCGGGAAGATGGAGCGGCGCCCGGCGGCTGGAACGCGGGCAGGTGAATATTATATACTTACCTGCTCCCGGCGTCCGGCTCCCTCTGCCTGTCACAGCTGTCTTCGGTGCCGCAGCCTCTTCCTCTATCAGCGGTCACCGGCACCGCTGATTAGAGAAATGAATAGGCGGCTCCACCCCTATGGGAGGTGGAGCCGCTTATTCATTTCTCTAATGAGCGGTCCCACGTGACCGCTGAAGAGGGGAAGAGCTGCAGCACCGAAGACCGTGGGACGGCAGGGGGAGCGCCAGGATCGCTGGGACTAGGCAAGTATGCCTCAGCGCCCTCACCCGCCGACCCTGCCACCCACCTTGACTCGAGTATAAGCCGAGAGGGGCACTTTCAGCCCAAAATTTTGGGCTGAAAATCTCGGCTTATACTCGAGTATATACGGTACTTATTTTTTTTCACTCACTAATTCTGCATTTTAACAACATTTGTTGACCATGTAATTTGTCATGTTTTGTTCATTTGAGGTTGCATTTCCTTAATTTTAGGACTCCCCAAGAATCAGATGCTTTCATTTTTTTTATGTCTTGATTAGTGTTGAGCGATACCGTCCGATACTTGAAAGTATCGGTATAGGATAGTATCGGCCGATACCCGAAAAATATCGGATATCGCCGATACCGATATCCGATACAAGTCAATGGGACACCAAGTATCGGAAGGTATCCTGATGGTTCCCAGGGTCTGAAGGAGAGGAAACTCTCCTTCAGGCCCTGGGATCCATATTAATGTGTAAAATAAAGAATTAAAATAAAAAATATTGATATATTCACCTCTCCGGCGGCCCCTGGACATCACGCTGGTAACCGGCAGGCTTCTTTGTTTAAAATGAGCGCCTTTAGGACCTGCGAATGACGTCGCGGCTTCTGATTGGCCACGTGCCGCTCATGTGACCGCCACGCGACCAATCAGAAGCCGCGACGTCATTCGCAGGTCCTTAATTCCTAGAATTAGGAGTTTAGTGAATGAGAATGACGTCGCGGCTTCTGATTGGTCGCGTGGCGGTCACATGAGCGGCACGCGACCAATCAGAAGCCGCGACGTCATTCGCAGGTCCTAAAGGCGCTCATTTTAAACAAAGAAGCCTGCCGGTTACCAGCGTGATGTCCAGGGGCCGCCGGAGAGGTGAATATATCAATATTTTTTATTTTAATTCTTTATTTTACACATCCCTATGGATCCGATACCGATACCCGATACCACAAAAGTATCGGATCTCGGTATCGGAATTCCGATACCGCAAGTATCGGCCGATACCCGATACTTGCGGTATCGGAATGCTCAACACTAGTCCTGATATAAAAAAACATAGAATACACAGAAGGAGCACTTAGTTCTTCGCATGATTGTAGCCGAGGCATTTTTTTTCCCCAATAACATAAAAAAAATGGACAGGATGTATATAAAATAGACAGTTTGATGATGCTGCTATGATAAAAAAAAAAAAACACCTATGGCCCTGTTTTACACGCCAGTCTTCACGATGGGCTGTAGCTGAGTAAGAGGACCCAGATTCATTTAGAGGCATCCGTCACTTGATGAATCAGGCACATATTACAAGCGACGTGCGCCTTGCCACAAATGTTACTCCATTTAGGGAAGACACGTCTGATAATGAATTACATGACCTGGTGTTGCCATGCCCCCATCCCAACACAGATCTGCTCATTTTGGTGGAGCTGGCCGGGACTGGCATGGAAACAAAAGTCGCAAAAATTTGGGGGCTTTTTCAGACAGAGAAAAACTCATCAAGCTGCACTTTTCTGTCCTGTCGAAAAAAAAACAATATACAGATGCATACGGTCTTTAATTCAATTTTTTTTCATAATAGAAGTCAATGGCTGTAGGATTGAACCATAGAGGCATCCTGTTAATATATACACATTTTGCAGTTAGCAACATATAACGTATGTTTGACCTGTCTAGCAGAAACGTTCTACACAAGGTTATAAGCTGTTCATTTTGAAACAGTCCATCTCTCCTCTACATCTTTGGATATTATGGTTGTAGAAGAGGCAAAGAGTGTGGAGGTAATAAGTAAAAAAAATACAAAAAATGGTTGTTTTCATGTAATGTAGATACAAGAATGTTTCAAGTGGTTACAACACTTCACCAATGGCTTTCTTGAATTGTAAAGGACTGTAAGGGTATGTTTCCATATTAAGTATATGCAGCGCTTTGGACGCAGCTCGCCCTTAGTGCTGCCGGCTTTTGTACGTGTGGAGATTCCGCATATGTTCATTGAACACAGGTGGACTCACTGCATCCTATACATAGACTCTGTAATTTAATCTTGCTGCGGTCTAGAAAGACGCGCCACATGTGCGTATACGCAGGCCTGCCACCTGCGTCTTTGAAACCATAGTGGAGATGGGATTTCATAAAATACCATCCAATATGCTGTAACATCTGGCCGCTGTGGACTGACTGTGGAAACATACCCTAAAGGATTGTCTGAAAACTGAACAAACGGTTATTTCCTATTTTCCTGTATAAACTCATCCACCAGCAAAACCTCAAATAAGTAAAAGTGGCAGATTAGTTGTCAATGCAGGTGGGTCTTATAGGAAAATGTTCAACATGGGAAAGACTGTATAAAGAAACTTCACAAAGCCACAAGATACCAGTATGCAAGAGACAAAAGAGGAACAAACAAAAAAATTAATCTACCGTACTTGTGAAAAATGCAGACCAGATGGAAAAACCTCCAGATGACTACAGCTGACCACATGCAGCTGTCATCTGAACGTTAACACTGGTATACAGTGATTTTGGTGCCAACGATGTCTGAATGGTTTTATATTAAGTTTACGGAGCGGATTGTAAGAATATATGACTGCTTAGCCAGATTGGCTCTCGTTTCTGAGATTTTTAATTGTTAATTGATTACAGTGTAATTCTGGCTTCAAAAAGTTGCTTTTATAGCACTGTAAGCCAACAAATTAAAACACAAAACAATTATATGGGATAATTCATTGCTACCTAAGACAATGTTAGAGTCAAAAGACAGACCAAAAAAACAAAATAGATTGCATTTGTTATCACACACAAGTCGCATTGAAGGAGTCCATTATTTTTAATGGATGAATTATCTAAAAAAAACTAAAGCCAATTCAGCAGAAGTAATGGGATTTTGGAACTCGGCACCCTCAAGATACTCAAAATCCCTTCAAAAAACCATGGCCCAGGAATTTTTTTTTCTTTTTGTACAACTGTGTAATTCTACAACCATGTCTCCCGACAACCATACACAGGAACGCTTAGCTCAACCAATAATGTCTCTGGAAATAGCTGGGATGACCCTTTATATGTTATCCCCTTCACGACCTTGGGTTTTTCAGTTTCTGTTTTTTGCTCCCCCTTTTCCCAGAGCCATAACTTTTTTATTTTTAAAATATGGCCATGTGAGGGCTTGTTTTTGGGGGTCAAGTTGTACCTGCAACTGCAGGGCTTGCCTAAAAAACAGGCATGTGTTGCACTTGTTGAGCAGCTGCGAGACATGCAGCCGCGGCGACTTGTACATATTTCTTGAGCATGCAGTAGTCACTCAGTTAGCACACGAGCATGCTCAGATATCACCTTATTCGAGCACGTTCGCTCATCACTAGTAACTATCGCAGCAGCTTGTACAAATGATTTCTACAATAAATATGTAGCACATATTAGGTCACTATAACAGAAGGGATTGAGTTATGTATTACACATCATACAAAATGTTCTTTGAACGTAAAACAGTATGATGGGCAACATGCCATTCTTTTAGAGAGTGATGACAATTGTAAAAAAAAAAAGGTTTTCTTTTTCCACTCTTCCGTTTTGTCCTTCTGTTTTTCTGGGGTGATGCTGAAAACATTGAATAAAACACAGAAGCTGTGAGAAAGGCTTAAACACAACACAAGGTGTCTGAGGAGCTATAATAAAGTAACAACATGCCGGAACACAAAGACTGCTCTACGACAAGTGTCACTGTTGCCCATGGCAACCATGCTTCTGCTGTTATGTTCCAAGAGTATGTTTGAAAATGAAGCCTCTTTATGATCATTTATGTCTTTCTGAATTACAAGGAGGATCCAAGCACGGCTAAGAGGAGGGGAGCACGTTCCTTCTCCAGCTTCAGCTGCACTACTGGAACAGAACACTTATTATTGAGGCCGCTTTCCATCTTAACACAACATAACATGTCCCAGAACCTGGTTCTAACCCACATGGCGGCACTGAGCAATGGCTACCCATTACTTTCATTTGCAAAAAGTTGTTTAGGACCTACCATTTAAAGCGATAGAAGTCATACAGTTTTATTGGACACTGCAGTGGGTTATCTGGATTTTCAAGTTGCTCCACGTAGGTTTCTTCTGCAACTAAAAACAAAAGAAATGTTATGTTTATTAAAAAAAAAAAAAGAAAGCAATTTCATGTAGCATTTTAATTCATGCGATGTCATGCCTACGTATTCATGGCTTTAATATTGGTTCTGTTTTAGGCATATCTCTTTTTGCTTCATCTATTTAAGTTGTTTGATCATAGAATTTCAGGCCTAATAAGAAAGTCATTATATTTAAACATATGTGTTTTTATTTCACAATTTTTTCCTTCCTTTATGGAAGGAGCAGCAAAAATAGCAAACTTTGGGCATATTCCATTACGTAAAAATACATCAAAAACAGAGAAGTAATAATAAAATCTTTATTTTTATATAGCGCTAACATATTCCGCAACGCTTTACAGGTTGCACACATTGTCATCACTGTCCCCGATGGGGCTCACAATCTGAATTCCCTATCAGTATATCTTTGGAATGTGGGAGGAAACCAGAGTACCCGGAGGAATCCCACACAAAGACGGGGAGAACATACAAACTCCTTGCAGATGTTGTCCTTGGTTGGATTTGAACCCAGGACTCCAGGCTGCAGTGTTAACCACTGAGCCACCGTGCTTGCCCGTAAAGTAAGTAAAACCGAATGACAAAGCAAAAGTGCTCATCATATCAACAATGACTGTAAAATAATCCATCAGTTTTCTTCTCAAGCAGCATCACTAATATGTACAATTACTATATTAAAGACAAGAATGTGGAAACGTTTGTGACTCGCGTTCCCTCATATGGCAAGTGACATTTCTGAATGCTGGGGTCCTCACTTCTCACTGCTCTTTGACTGACATACGAGAGCAGAGGTGCCATTACGCAGCAGCACCTCAGTTAATCTAAAAGTGGAAGTGCTGGTGCCTGGCAGGAAGACACAGAGTGCCATAGGCTAAGTGCACAGATAGGCCAATGCACTCGCCACACTAATATGCCCATCAATAACAGCTGAATCTCAGTGTAACAGCAGAGGATGCTTCTGGGATATGTATTGGTCAGGAGTCACACTGCCATCTCTCCTGCACAGCCTTGGCATATGCAGGGGTGCCATTACTGACAGGTTACAAACCACGCACAGGCGCTTAGTGCACCCTAGGCATGGCCATACAGTTCTATGCACTTCACCCATCTCCTCTTCCTTGCGTGACAGCTTCTGCTTTACAGGAGTCAGAGATGGGTGATGATTAGTGTTGAGCGATACCGTCCGATACTTGAAAGTATCGGTATCGGATAGTATCGGCCGATACCCAAAAAATATCGGATATCGCCGATACCGATATCCGATACCAATACAAGTCAATGGGACATCAAGTATCGGAAGGTATTCTCATGGTTCCCAGGGTCTGAAGGAGAGGAAACTCTCCTTCAGGCCCTGGGATCCATAGGGATGTGTAAAATAAAGAATTAAAATAAAAAATATTGATATATTTACCTCTCCGGCGGCCCCTGAACTCAGCGCGGGTAACCGGCAGGCTTCGTTGTTCAAAATCAGCGCTTTTAGGACCTGAGAATCACGTCCCGGCTTCTGATTGGTCGCGGGCCGCCCATGTGACCGCCACGCGACCAATCACAAGCCGCGACATCACCGCAAGCTATTAACGCGCTCATTTTTAAAAATAAGCGCGGTAATGACTTTCAAAGACGTAGCGGCTTGTGACGTGGCCGCGACCAAGCCGCTACGTATTTGAAAGTCATTACCGCGCTCATTTTTAAAAATGAGCGCGTTAATAGCTTGCGGTGACGTCGTGGCTTGTGATTGGTCGCGTGGCCGCGACCAATCACAAGCCGCTACGTCTTTGAAAGTCATTACCGCGCTCATTTTTAAAAATGAGCGCGTTAATAGCTTGCGGTGACGTCGCGGCTTGTGATTGGTCGCGTGGCGGTCACATGGGCGGCCCACGACCAATCAGAAGCCGGGACGTGATTCTCAGGTCCTAAAAGCGCTGATTTTGAACAACGAAGCCTGCCGGTTACCCGCGCTGAGTCCAGGGGCCGCCGGAGAGGTAAATATATCAATATTTTTTATTTTAATTCTTTATTTTACACATCTCTATGTATCCGATACCGATACCCGATACCACAAAAGTATCGGATCTCGGTATCGGAATTCCGATACCGCAAGTATCGGCCGATACCCGATACTTGCGGTATCGGAATGCTCAACACTAGTGATGATATACACATAACAGGTATGATCACCGAAGTGTTTAGCCACACAAACAAGTATCTGCTTTTGGTTTGAGCAGTCATTTAAATTGACCCGCTGTGGGCATGCTCAACTGCAGCCTCACTAACAGCGGACTCAGCACGCATTCTTGTGATCAGTGAGGCTCATTCTTTTGTTGAAACGTTAGATTTTCAGTGTGCATCAAGCTTTATTGCAACATTTGCCTGTTACAGTCACCGGAAAAAAAACTCCCCTTGTACAGCATTAAATAAACTTTGTACATAGTACCAGACTGGTCTTTAACCCCTTCACGACCTTGCCCTTTTTCGTTTTTGCGTTCTCGTTTTTCACTCCCCTCCTTCCCAGAGCCATACCTTTTTTATTTTTCCATCAATATGGCCATGTGAGGGCTTATTTTTTGCGGGACGAGTTGTACTTTTGAACAACATCATTGGTTTTACCATGTCGTGTACTAGAAAACGGGAAAAAAATTCCAAGTGCGGTGAAATTGCAAAAAAAGTGCAATCCCACACTTGTTTTTTGTTTGGCTTTTTTGCTAGGTTCACCAAATGCTAAAACTGACCTGCCATTGTGATTGTCCAGGTCATTACGAGTTCATAGACACCAAACATGTCTAGGTTACGTTTTATCTAAGTGGTAAAAAAAAATTCCAAACTTTGCTAAAACGGGCTTATTTGACAGCGGCATTTAACTAGTTAATAGCGGCGGGTGAATCGCGATTTCACCTGCCGCTATTGCGGGCACATGTCAGCTGTTCAAAACAGCTGACATGTCCCGGCTTTGAGGTGGGCTCAGCGCCGGACCCCACATCAAAGCAGGGGATCCAACCTCCGCAGTAATAGTACGGCAGAGGTCGGTAAGGGGTTAAAGAAAATCGGTCAGCAGGTTTTTGCTATGTAATCTGAAGACAACAGGCAATAGAGGCTGAAAGACAGAATTTAGAGATGTGTCACTTGTCAAGGCGTGTGCTGTTGTCTAGTAACTGTGAAGGATTTATCACTGAGATTAACTAGTCCTGCAATGTCCCATCCTGTGATAATCACCTCACTGTCTATAGACATTGTACACAGAGAGCCTGGTGTGGGCGGGGTTATCTTTCTCAGCTCTGCTTCATTCTAAATCTAAAAGCTCTGATTGTGTCAGATCGGCTGCACCCAGGAATCTAAGTGATACATTGTTGGATTCAGTGTCTCTTTAGCTACATTATGCTGCTATCAGATGAAGTGGCAAAAACCTGCTGACAGATTCCCTTTAAAGGTGGGGTTGTGAAACCTGGTACTTCCACCAATCACCTGTTACCAATGCCAGCAGGAAGTTCTCAGGTGCTGCCGGAAACACAGCAGCTCCATGAAAACTATAGAGGCAGCAGCCGTGTACTAGAAATCTACCCCTATTAATTTTAATATAGGGTGGATCTACACCATCTTAGGACATCCGGCAGAGGCAAGTAATAGCAGATCGGCAAGAGTGCAGAGTATCACACCTCCATGATCAATAAAAAAAAGTAGTGGCCAAACCCTTTCATTAAAAGTTACCAACTATTACGGTTCTTCACCTTTCAAGCCACTCTGAACTTGTCCATACAGGCGCAAAAAGCGAATTGTACAGTTCTTGTCTTTTCCTATTCCTGGGCTTTTTCTCGTCTGTTTTGTGATCTTGGAAAAAGCCAACTGTGAATGTTGCTCTACAGTTTTCAAAATAAAGTACCTAAAAGAAAGCAAATATGCAAATCATCAGCAATCATTACTTGTCATGTGTCACTAAGTTGCAATAACTAATTAAACTACATATTCTAGTGCTGCTGAGATTTGTATTTCATGGTAGTAGTATCATCGGGCTAATAAAATTTGCGTTTAGGAAAATACATGAAATTTGACAAACTTGCATAAATTCTGAATTTTTTAATTTAAATTTTTCCTATCCTTATTGCATAGTCATACCACACAAAATTTCATAAATAACATTTCCCATATAAATACTTTACATCACCATCATTCTTCCAATTATGGTTTATTTTGGTAGGATGTTTGAAGGGTTAAAAAAATGTTGCAGCAATATTTTTTCTCCCCCCTGGTGAATTTACAAATTTTATTTTTTTACAGAGCTAATCAGGTGTGAAGGAACTATGAGGGGCCTAGTTTCTGGTTAACGCCTCTCCCCACCCACTCCAAAGTAATACCATTTTAAAAATTGCACCCCCTCAATCTAATCAAAACTGCTGCCAGAAAGCATATTAACTGTTCAGGTGCTGCATTGAAACAAAAACAAAGTGGATTACATGAAAAAAGAGAAGTCACATTTTTTCCCACTAAAATGTTGCTTTAGCCCCACTTTTTTATTTTCATAAGGGGTAATAGGGGAAAATGAACCCCGCAATTTATTATTACATTTCTCCCAAACGCAGCAATGGCCCATATGTTATTGACAACAGAGCTTGGGAGTCAATGAGCACCATTTGACTTTTGAAGAAAAATTTTGGCTGGAATCAATTAAGAGTCGAAATGACAAACTGCAGAGCTCCTAAAAGGTGCCAAAATAGCAGAACCTCCCCCACAAGTGACCACATTTTAGAAACTATACCCCTCAATAAATTAATCTAGAAGTGGAGTGACCATTTTGGATCCATAAATGTTTAATCAAAGTTTATAACATAGGAAAGTAAAAAGTAAAATAATTTTCCAAAAAATGCTACTTTAGTTTAAATTTTAATTTTTCACAAGAGGTAAATAGAAGATGAACCCCAAAATTTGTTTTGTCATTTTTCCTGAACATGGCAATCTATATCCCTTTTCTGACATTAAACGTACTATCCCGTCGAGGTGGGGTGGGCCCGTATGCCCACCGACGGAATAGTACGTCATAGCAATCGGCTGCGCTCACGGGGGGGAACGCGGCTGAGTGTCAGCTGACTATCGCAGCTGACATCTGGCACTGTGTGCCAGGAGCGGTCAAGAACCGCCCCCTAACCCCTGGCACACTGCGATCAAACATAATCGCAGTGTTACGGCGGTATAGGGGGCTCCCTGCCTGCTTCCCCGAGACCCTCGGAGCAACGTGATGTGATCGCGCTGCTCTGAGGGTCTCCTACCTCTTCCCCCTGCAGGACCTGGATCCAAAATGGCTACGGGGCTGCAGGGAGGTGGCTTCCAAGCACCTGCTCAGCGATCTGTCACTTTACTGTGAAATTTTTATTTTCACGGCTCTGCGTAATAAACTGTAGTGAAACACTTGGGGGTTCACAGCTCTCACAACACATCTAGATAAGATCCTTAGGGGGTCTACTTTCCAAAATGGTGTCACTTGTGGGGGGTTTCAATGTTTAGGCACATCAGGGGCTCTCCAAACGCAACATGGCGTCCCATCTCAATTCCAGCCAATTTTGCATTGAAAAGTCAAACGGCGCTCCTTCCCTTCCGAGCTCTCCCATGCGCCCAAACAGTGGTTTACCGGGTACCAAGGACAAATTGTACAACAACTTTTGGGGTCCATTTTCTCCTGTTACCCTTGGTAAAATAAAACAAATTGGAGCTGAAAGTTTTTTTTTTTTTTGTTTTTTTAAACATTCCAAAAATTCCTGTGAAACACCTGAAGGGTTAATAAACTTCTTGAATGTGGTTTTGAGCACCTTGAGGGGTGCAGTTTTTAGAATGGTGTCACACTTGGGTATTTTCTATCATATAGACCCCTCAAAATGACTTCAAATGTGACGTGGTCCCTGAAAAACAATGGTGTTGTAAAAATGAGAAATTGATGGTCAACTTTTAACCCTTATAACTCCCTAACAAAAAAAATTTTGTTTCCAAAATTGTGCCGACATGTGAGGAATGTTACTTATTAAGTATTTTGTGTGACATATCTGTCATTTAACCCCTTAATGACAGCCAATACGTCTTTTAACTGACCTGAGATATAAGAGCATAGCTTCCCCATACAGGTGACAATCCAGAAGCTGTCTGTTGTCCACTATAGCTGATAACTTGCTGTATCAGCCACGATCAGTGTTTGCCCCGCCCAACTTTCTTTAACTCCTTAGATGCTGCTGTCAATAGTGACTACATCATATAAATGGTTAACAGAGTGTGGGGGCTTCCTTTTTATCCCAATTGGTGCCCTCAGATCATGATTTTGTGGTCCTGGTGTTTGCCATGGCAATTCATGACCAAATAGCGGCCTTAGAGTCTGACGGCTGTTGTAATCTGTTCAGAATTTACCGACATTTAGGTAGTAAAAATGCACATTTTCATTTCTGTTATGCCACTTTACATTAATTCCTGTAAAGCACCTGAAGGGTTAATAAACTACCTGACAGCAGTTTTCAATATGTCAGGGGGTGCTTTTTTTAAAATGGTATAACTTTGGGGGTTTTCCCAATATATGGGACCCCTAAAGTTAGTTCAAACATGGATAGGTCCCTAAAAAATAACTTTTGTAAATTTCCTTGAAAAAAAATGAAAAATTACTGCTACATTTTTAAACCTCCTAAAATGCTAACAAAATAAAAGAACATTTTACAAATGGTGCTGATGTAAAGCCGACATGTGGGAAATGTTTTTCATTAATGTATTTCTGTGGTATGACTATCTGGATTAAAGGGATAATCATTCAAAGTTTGAAAATTGCTAAATTTTTTTACATTTTTCTCAAATTTCTGATATTTTTTATAAATAAACAAAACATAACCTAAATTTACCATTATCATAAAGTATAATGTGTCACGAAAAAACAGTCTCAAAAGCACTGGGATTTGTTGAAGAATGAGAGTTATTACCACATAAAGTGACACTGGTCAGATTTAAAAAAAAATTGGCTCCGTCACTAAGGGGTTAAGGGCATAAAAATTTAAAGTTGGAAAATTGCAAAATTTTCGCCAAATTTCCGTTTTTTTTCACAAATAAGCGCAGGTAATATCAAATAAATGTTACCACTATCATGAAGTACAATATGTCTCAGAAAAACTGTCAGAATCACCGGGATAAGTTGAAGCGTTCCAGAGTTATAACCTCATAAAGGGACAGTGGTCAAAATTGTAAAAATTGGCTTGGTCATTAACGTGCAAACCACCTTTGGTCAGTCAGTGCCCCCTCCATACTCCCCTCCAGTCAGCGCCCACATAACGTTAGCAGTCCGTTAAACGGACTGCGTTACACCGCGGCTGCCATTACCCCTGTAAGTGTTACCTACTTTTTACTACTGATGCTGCCTATGCAGCATGAATAGTAAAAACATATAATGTTAAAAATAATTAAAAAAAAAAAAAAATTATATTCTCACCTTCCGGCGTCCGCGGCAGCCTTTCCCACCCCTCGCGATGCTCCGGTCCCAAGAATGCATTGCGGCAATGACTCCAGATGACGTAGCGGTCTCGAGAGAACGCTACATCATCACGTGTTATTGCCGCAAGGCATCACTGGGAACGGAGAGTTGCGACGAGCATCGCTAAAGGCCTGGGCTGGATCCGGCGGCCGCCAGAAGGGGAGTATATAACTATTTTTTATTTTAATTCTTTTTTTAGCGGGATATGGTGCCCACATTGCTATATACTACGTGGGCCCTGCTATATACTGTGTGGGCCGTGCTATATACTGCGTGGGCCGTGCTATATACTGCGTGGGCCATGCTATATACTGCGTGGGCCGTGCTATATACTGCGTGGGCCATGCTATATACTGCGTGGGCCGTGCTATATACTGTGTGCAATATCAAAAATTACCGCACACGAAGCTGGTATGATGCAAATATATAACAAGTTTATTGTGTTCACAAAACAGGTTGCCCCCGGGCCTTATTCATGGAGTTACTTAACCTGGAACAGGCTGGGAATATGCTGTTTTGCCGCAGCAGCAGGGCGCAGGAGCGCCACTCATCCAGCACCCTCCATTCACGTCACTACAAGCCTCAGGAGTGCTGCCCACACGGGTCATCCAGCTATACACAGGCCCACTACGGATGTCACAGCCTCTGTGTGCCACTATCGCTTTGCATTACAAAACAGCATATTCCCAGCCTGTTCCAGGTTAAGTAACCCCATGAATAAGGCCCGGGAGGGTCGAAACGTTGGGTTTCTATCTGCACTTTTTGTTTCCTTTTTGTAGCAACCTGTTTTGTGAACACAATAAACTTGCTATATATTTGCATCATACCAGCTTCAAGTGTGCGGTAATTTTTGATATTGGACTGTTTTGGACCACACGGTCTGTTTTATCAGCACCTACTTACCTCTGTCCTGAGTGCACACCATTATTTCCTCTATATACTGCATGGGCCGTGCTATATACTGCGCGGGCCGTGCTATATACTGCGCGGGCCGTGCTATATACTGCGCGGGCCGTGCTATATACTGCGCGGGCCGTGCTATATACTGCGCGGGCCGTGCTATATACTGCGCGGGCCATGCTATATACTGCGCGGGCCGTGCTATATACTGCGCGGGCCATGCTATATACTGCGCGGGCCGTGCTATATACTGCGTGGGCCGTGCTATATACTATGTAGCTGTGCTATATACTACATGGGCTGTGTTATATGCTACGTGGGCTGTGAGACTCTTTCGCCCGAGGCCCTCAAAAACCTGGAGCTGGCCCTGGCTTCACTGATTAATCAGCGACAGATGCAGTAAGGCCACAAATTGACGCGGGATTTGAACCATGCTTCGCTAATTGGTCGCGCCCGGCCGGCCGAATCCTGTGTAATCATTGCATTATTCTGAAATCTTCATAAATAAACTACATACATATTCTAGAATACCCGATGCGTTAGAATCGGGTCACCATCTAGTATAACATTTGGCAAAAAAAGTGCCGTTTATACACACGGCCAGGCTCAGAATTGCAAATTTGGCTTCACCAGATTGCGAGAGCCATATCACATCTGCAGAGTTCCTGAGGCGCCAAAAAAGCAGAAACCTCCCACAATTGACCGCATTTTGAAAACTACACCCCTCAAGAAATTTATCTGGCCTGGTTACGGAGTGCGTTACCCGCGGCATAACGCGGTCCGTTACCGCCGGCATTAACTTTGTGTGAGCGGTGACTGGAGGGGGGTATGAGGGCACTGACTGCGGGGAGTAAGGAGCAGCTATTTTCTTCCGGACTGTGCCCGTCGCTGATTGGTCGTGGCTCTTTTGCCGCGACCAATCAGCGACTTGGATTTCCATGAAAGACAGAGGCCGCGACCAATGAATATCCATGACAGAAAGAAGGAAGTGACCCTTAGGGTATGTGTCAGGATTTGGTCAAGATTTTATGCAGGTAAAATCCTGACCAAATCTGCACCTGAGGTCACTTGCAGGTCACCTGCGTTGTCCTTGCGTTTTTTCTGCAATGTAAGGACATGCTGCGTTCTTAAAAGATGTGCCACATGTCCGTTTCCGTGGGTCTGCCGCATGCGTCTTTTAATGCATAGTGGAGACGGGATTTCATGAAATCCCCTCCACTATGCTGTAACATCTGGACGCTGCGTTTTTTACGCTGCGGCTCAACGCAGCGTCAAAAATGCAGCGCTTCCTGAACGTGGAAACATACCCTTAGACAATTATATAGTAGATCATATTCCACCGTGTCTTACAGACACCATCATCAAGTTTCTCCATTGGGGCTCCATCTAAATTCCTTATCAGTCTTTGGAGTGTGGGGAAAGCTTACACAAATATGGAGAGAGCAAACAAACTTCCTGCAAATGTTGTAATGTTGTATTTTGGTGGAATTTGAACCCGGGACCACAGAGATGCAAAGCAATAGTGCTAAGGACTGAGCCATCGTGCTGGTCCAGTTTAAATAATAAAAAAAAAAAATTATTTTTATTTTCTTTCTCGGGTCAGTACAATTACAGCGATTGCACATTTGTATGTTGTTTTTTTTTTTTTAAATGTTTTGCTACTTTTACACACTAAAACCAAAATATTTTGCATATTTTGAGCACCATAACCTTTCATTTTTCAGGCGACAGAACCACAAATCATAAAGGTACACGTGCCCATGATCCGGAAGAGCACTGTTTTGGACGTAGCTCATCTGCGCTGGGTCCAAAACGCTGCGTACTACATTAGAAGCATTGTGAATGGAAATAGTGTGGATTCCAGTACAAAGCATTGCTTCTTTCTTTCCATACGGATCCCTTCCTTCTGTTAAATTTTCAAAAAGTAATGGAAAACCACTAACAGGATAGGTTGTTTCACATAGCAGGGAAAAAAAAAAAAGTATATACTGTATGGGAAATTGCAATTACAAATTGGGGATCTTAGTAAAATAGAGAAAGGAAGGGGTTCCTTTCTCACTTGTTATGAGCAGTGATGAGGGGGTATACTTGTCACTCGGGTTCTCCCGAGCATGCTCAGGTCATCTCTGAGTATTTGGATGTTAGGAGATTTAGTTTTTGTCTCCATAGCTGCATGATTTGCGACTGCTAGACAGCCTGAATACATGTGGGCATTCCCTAACAAACAGGCAACCTCCACATGTATTCAAGCTGTCTAGAAGTCGCAAATTATGCAGCTGCGGCAAACTAACTCTCCGAGCACTCACAAATACTCGGAGACCCCCAAGTAACGAGTATACTCGCTCATCACTATTTATGAGCTTTATTTGCATTTTTTTGCTCAATTCCTGCAATGGCTGCAAACGGAAATGTTGGAATCAGCAGTTTGCTGGGGATATAAGAAGCTGGACACAAGGATTCACAATCTATAATCAATCTATAAATGTTGTGTTATTTAAAAGATTCTTGGATTTAAGATTTGTTTCTTCACTGAAACATTACTGTGGTGGGTTTAATTATCTTATGGTGGCCTAGAATCACATATTTAAGATACATTTGATTTCTCAGCACAAACTAGATGATGGGGTTATGAATTTTATTTAACAGACCCGAAACATTTTCTCGAGCAATAAAAAATTAGAAAGTTGAAAGTCAACTCATAAAAACATGCCAGAATTTTAGCCGAAAGCCAAATCATATTTTAAAGACAGTACATTCTGTTAAATATACCTATACAATTTTGGTGACTAGCGTGACAAACTAATGGGTACAAAAATACTAGGGAAGTGTAGACCATTTCTTCGTAAAATAGAAATGATTAAAGCAGACACTGACACTGGACTATGAAAACATACATTTCCATTATGTGCTTACTTGGTGTTGAAATACATTAGTGTAAAAAGAAGAGTAGTAGGTGAATGGGCACCCAATTGCTTACAGTCCCACAACATTTCTTCCGAAATGCAGCTGGATATTACATAACCTGTGGAGGAGAAATTTCCATAAATCACTAACAAAACTAAGTCAGAAATACAGCAATAAATGAACCAACAATAAAATAAACCTACCAAATGGATTTACACGAGGGCAATATCCCTTCAGCACTTCATGAAGTTTTTCCAGAAACTTAGAATAATAAAGATCGGCAAATATGTTATCAATCCGATTGTTGTCAAACATGTGCTGGAAATGGAATAAAAGATATCATTATTCTCCTGGTATAAGCCTAAAGTTACTTTAAATTTCACCTAAAAACTATCTCGAAATTCAAAGAGAAGAGAAGATGATTAATCTTGCATATTATCAGTATTAGGAATCAGAAGTTATTTTTATAGCATATGAAAACAAATGAATATGAATTCAGACTACCTTCGCCATTGACAGTGGCAAGTGTCAGGGCCCGATTGTTTAAACAGATACAGGTCCTTCCATTGGCAAAATCCACACTCCCTATACAATAATGTAGGCTGAAAGGGGAATACCGCTACCTTTTTTAGCAATTTGTGCCAACTTACCGGTTCCCCTTCTTCCTCAGACCACTTTTGATGGGTACAACTACACAATTCTTCTACCACTATGCAAAAATTGGATTTTATACTTAACATAAAATCGCTTTCTAGCTGAATTAATTGGGCAATACAGAAGAGTGGGTATACACCCTGCTATTAGGAGGCTTGACAACAGGTCAAAAACAGTGTTGCCTACCGCTTTCCTCGGACACTATCTAACTCTCTTAAATGTCAGCAGCAATAGGAGCTTAACCCATAAATCAGGAAAAATGTTTAACAAAAAATACAAAAAAAAGGAACTAACATGAGTCAACACTGTGATGCAGCAGCAAAAAAGGCAAACGGTTCTAGGATGCATTAAGAGAAGAGTCTAGATCACATTAAGTAATTATCCCCCTCTACTCTTTGGTCAGGCCTCATCTGGAATACTGTGTCCAGTTCTGGGCAGAACATTTTAAAAAACGACATTGAAAAACTGGAGCAAGTTCAGAGAAGAGCGACCAGGATGGTGAGTAGACCTGCAGAGTATGTACTGTGAGGAACGGATAAAGGATCTGGCAATTTTTAACTTGCAAAAAAGAAGGCTAAGAGGAGACTTAATACAATTCTACAAATATCTGAAGGGATGTCAGTATGTAGGAGGATCATCATTATTCTCATTTGCACATGGAATCACGAGAAGCAATGGAATGAAACTGATAGGGAGAGGATACAGATTAGATATTAGAAAAACTTTTTAACAGTGAGGGTGACCACTGAGTGGAACAGGCTGCCACGAGAGGTGGTGATTTCTCCTTCCATGGAAGTCTTCAAACAGAGGCTGGAAAGACATCTGTCTGGGATGATTTAGTGAATTCTGCATTGAGTAGATCTTAAATTTTGTTCCTGTGCACTGAAATTTGGAGTAACTTAGTTAACCAAAGTAAGCCAACTAAAGGATGTAAACTTTGATTTGGGGCTTCTTTAGATTGCATAGCTGAAGAGTTATTTTGAGAAATCTGGCGTATATTAAGACTCTCTTGGCTAAATTAGGTAGCTTTAGTTAATCAGCCTCAGTGGGTACTATATTTGTTAATACACCTCTTGGCACCCATTCAGACTTTACATCAGAAAACCGATGTAAAATACTTTGATAAGTAACAAATCCTTTAGGCAATGACTTTTGGTGTTTTCAAGCAGCTTTGCCAAAACAGGCATAGCTAGCGAAAAACAGGAGCAGAAGAGGGCATGGCTATGCCCGTTACATTCGTCCACAGATACTGAGTTTTTACGCCATACATGCTACGCCAGTCCCAGACTGCGTAACCATTTCTGAAAAGGCTCACTCTACTGAGAAGATGCACCGAATTCAATAAGTAGCTCTTGCTTTTTAATGAATTTGGTGCATCGTGCTCCAGCAAGCTCTTCATTTAGAGTGGCGTGCACAACACCAGTCTTAACCCCTTTGGGACCTCGGACGGGATAGTACGTCCGAGGTCAGATCCCCTGCTTTGATGTAGGGCTCCGGCAGTGAGCCCGCATCAAAGCCGGGACATGTCAGCTGTTTTGAACAGCTGACATGTGCCCGTAATAGGCGCGAGCAGAATCGCGATCTGCCCGAGCCTATTAACTAGTTAAATGCCGCTGTCAAACGCAGACAGCGGCATTTAACTACCGCTACCGGCCGGAAATGACGTCATCGCCGACCCCCGTCACATGATCGGGGGTCGGCGATGCTTCAGAATTGTAACCATAGAGGTCCTTGAGACCTCTATGGTTACTGATCGCCGGTGGCTGTGAGCGCCACCCAGTGGTCGGCGCTCACAGCACACCTGCATTTCTAATACGGAGTAGCGAACATTAGATCGCTGCTATGTAGCATAGGCGATCGTGCTGTGCCTGCTTCTAGCCTCCGATGGAGGCTATTGAAGCATGGCAAAAGTAAAAAAAAAAAAAAAAGTTAAAAAAATGTGAAAAAAATAAAAAAAATATAAAAATTCAAATCACACCCCTTTCGCCCCAATCAAAATAAATCAATTAAAAAAAATATCAAATCTATGCATATTTGGTATCGCCGCGCTCAGAATCGCCCGATCTATCAACTAAAAAAAGCATTAACCTGATCGCTAAACGGCGTAGCAAGAAAAAAATTCGAAACGCCAGAATTACATTTTTTTGGTCGCCGCGACATTGCATTAAAATGCAATAACAGGCGATCAAAAGAACGTATCTGCACCAAAATGCTATCATTAAAAACGTCATTTCGGCACGCAAAAAATAAGCCCTCAACCGACCCCAGATCATGAAAAATGGAGACGCTACGGGTATCGGAAAATGGCGCAATTTTTTTTTTTAGCAAAGTTTGGAATTTTTTTTCACCACTTAGGTAAAAAATAACCTAGTCATGTTAGGTGTCTATGAACTCGTAATGACCTGGAGAATCAAAATGTCAGGTCAGTTTTAGCATTTAGTGAACATAGAAAAAACGCCAAACAAAAAACAAGTGTGGGATTGCACTTTTTTTGCAATTTCACCGCACTTGGAATTTTTTTCCCATTTTCTAGTACACGACATGCTAAAACCAATGAGGTCGTTCAAAAGTACAACTCGTCCCGCAAAAAATAAGCCCTCACATGGCCAAATTGACGGAAAAATAAAAAAGTTATGGCTCTGGGAAGGAGGGGAGTGAAAAACGAACACGGAAAAACGAAAAATCCCAAGGTCATGAAGGGGTTAATGACTCGACCCCTATGTGTCTTTTCTCAGTGCCACTGTTCAGGTTGAATGAAGAAAAAAAAAAAAAAAAAAGAGTCTCCTAGCACACTTTAGAGAACTGGCCATACCACTGGTTCTAGCACCAAATCAATGTAACGCTGAACTGTGAGTGCCTGGAGTGAAAACTAGAGGGGTCCATACAATGTGTCATCCCACACCTCAGCCCCAGGAGTGGTAGGAGTTTATGTTCTTTCCTGGGAGCCTCTTCCTGGGGCTGCCCATGTGGTCTCAGACCAATCTCAGGCTATCAATGCATCCAAGACAACATTTTCACACATTCTATAGTGTGTGGTGCCATAATGTATGGTAGTCAAGCCCCGTTAATTTTCATTCCAGGTAGACTAACAGCTTGGTGTTACATTGATTGGTGATGGTGGTACAGCCACATTTCAACATCAGCCTGAATGTTGCTCTTGTTACTGTGAGCAGTCTGCATGACCCAAACGTGCTATGTCTGTGGACTTGTCTCTATGAGCACATATAGGACATCATTAGAAAACAGCAATTGCAAAGGGAACTGCCAGCAGCAGATCTTGATTATTTGTGTGCCAAAGAGAATTCAGTGTGGAAGAACATTCCTCAAAGAAACATTAATAACTTCACTGAGAGCATGCCAAGGTGTGTAAGTGAGTGTATTTCTGTACATGGCACCCATGCTCAATACGGAATACATTTTGAAGACTTTCAATTTTTACATCCTTGCATATCATTAACCCCTCTGTGACCTTAGACGTACAATCCCGTCGAGGTGCCCTGGGCTTATCTGACCCTGGACGGGATAGTACGTCATAGTCGATCGGCCGCGCTCACGGGGGGAGCGCGGCCGATCGCGGCCGGGTGTCAGCTGCTTATCGCAGCTGACATCCGGCACTATGTGCCAGGAGCGGTCACGGACCGCCCCCGGCACATTAACCCCTGGCACACCGCGATCAAAGATGATCGCGATGTGCCGGCGGTGCAGGGAAGCACCGCGCAGGGAGGGGGCTCCCTGTGGGCTTCCCTGAGACCCCCGGAGCAACGCGATGTGATCGCGTTGCTGCGAGGGTCTCACCTCCCTCCCTGCTCCCTCCAGCCCCGGATCCAAGATGGCCGCGGATCCGGGTCCTGCAGGGAGGGAGGTGGCTTCACAGAGCCTGCTCAGAGCAGGCACTGTGAAGGCTGCAGCGCTGCATGTCAGATCAGTGATCTGACAGAGTGCTGTGCAAACTGTCAGATCACTGATCTGTGATGTCCCCCCCTGGGACAAAGTAAAAAAGTTAAAAAAAATTTTTCCAAATGTGTAAAAAAGAATTAAAAAAAATATTCCAAAATAATGAAAAAAAAAAAAAAAATTATTCCCATAAATACATTTCTTCATCTAAATAAAAAAAAAAAACCAATAAAAGTACACATATTTAGTATCGCCGCGTCCGTAACGACCCGACCTATAAAACAGACAGATATAAATAACCATGGTACCGCTGAAAGCGTCATATTGTCCCGCAAAAAACGAGCCGCCATACAGCATCATCAGCAAAAAAATAAAAAAGTTATAGTCCTGAGAATAAAGCGATGCAAAAATAATTATTTTTTCTGTAAAATAGTTTTTATCGTATAAAAGCGCCAAACCATAAAAAAATGATATAAATGAGGTATCGCTGTAATCGTACTGACCCGAAGAATAAAACTGATTTATCAATTTTACCAAACGCGGAACGGTATAAACGCCTTCCCCAATAGAAATTCATGAATAGCTGGCTTTTGGTCATTCTTCCTCACAAAAATCGGAATAAAAAGCGATCAAAAAATGTCACGTGCCCAAAAATGTTTTCAATAAAAACGTCAACTCGTCCCGCAAAAAACAAGACCTCACATGACTCTGTGGACCAAAATATGGAAAAATTATAGCTCTCAAAATGTGGTATTGCAAAAAATATTTTTTGCAATAAAAAGGGTCTTTCAGTGTGTGACGGCTGCCAATCATAAAAATCCGCTAAAAAACTCGCTATAAAAGTAAATCAAACCCCCCTTCATCACCCCCTTAGTTAGGGAAAAATAAAAAAAAATGTATTTATTTCCATTTTCCCATTAGGGCTAGGGTTAGGGCTAGGGTTAGGGCTACAGTTAGGGTTGGGGCTAAAGTTAGGGTTAGGGTTTAGATTACATTTACAGTTGGGAATAGGGTTGGGATTAGGGTTAGGGGTGTGTCAGGGTTAGAGGTGTGGTTAGGGTTACCGTTGGAATTAGGGTTAGGGGTGTGTTTAGATTAGGGTTTCAGTTATAATTGGGGGGTTTCCACTGTTTCGGCACATCAGGGGCTCTCCAAACACGACATGGCGTCCGATCTCAATTCCAGCCAATTCTGCGTTGAAAAAGTAAAACAGTGCTCCTTCCCTTCCGAGCTCTCCTGTGTGCCCAAACAGGGGTTTACCCTCACATATGGGGTATCAGCGTACTCAGGACAAATTGGACAACAACTTTTGTGGACCAATTTCTCCTGTTACCCTTGGGAAAATACAAAACTGGGGGCTAAAAAATAATTTTTGTGGGAAAACAAAAAGATTTTTTATTTTCACGGCTCTGCGTTATAAACTGTAGTGAAACACTTGGGGGTTCAAAGTTCTCACAACACATCTAGATAAGTTCATTGAGGGGTCTAGTTTCCAATATGGAGTCACTTGTGGGGGGTTTCTACTGTTTAGGTACATTAGGGGCTCTGCAAACGCAATGTGACGCCTGCAGACCAATCCATCTAAGTCTGCATTCCAAATGATGCTCCTTCCCTTCCGAGCCCTCCCATGCGCCCAAACGGTGGTTCCCCCCCACATATCGGGTATCAGCGTACTCAGGACAAATTGGACAACAACATTTAGGGTCCAATTTCTCCTGCTAACCTTGGAAAAATACAAAACTGGGGGCTAAAATATAATTTTTGTGGAAAAAAAAATATTTTTTATTTGCATGGCTCTGCGTTATAAACTGTAGTGAAATACTTGGGGGTTCAAAGCTCTCACAACACATCAAGATGAGTTCCTTAGGGGGTCTACTTTCCAAAATGGTGTCACTTGTGGGGAGTTTCTACTGTTTAGGTACATTAGGGGCTCTGCAAACGCAATGTGACGCCTGCAGACCATTCCATCTAAGTCTGCATTCCAAATGGCGCTCCTTCCCTTCCGAGCTCTCCCATGCGCCCAAACGGTGGTTCCCCCCCACATATGGGGTATCAGCGTACTCAGGACAAATTGGACAACAACTTTTGGGGTCCAATTTCTCCTGTTACCCTAGGGAAAATACAAAACTGGGGGCTAAAAAATAATTTTTGTGGGAAAAAAATTTTGTTTTATTTTTATGGCTCTGCATTATAAACTTCTGTGAAGCCCTTGGTGGGTCAAAGTGCTCACCACACATCCAGATAAGTTCCTTAGGGGGTCTACTTTCCAAAATGGTGTCACTTGTGGGGGGTTTCAATGTTTAGGCACATCAGTGGCTCTCCAAACGCAACATGGCGTCCCATCTCAATTCCTGTCAATTTTGCATTGAAAAGTCAAACGGCGCTCCTTCCCTTCCGAGCTCTCCCATGCGCCCAAACAGTGGTTTACTGCCACATATGGGGTATCAGCGTACTCAGGACAAATTGGACAACAACTTTTGAGGTCCAATTTCTTCTCTTACCCTTGGAAAAATAAAAAATTGGGGGCAAAAATATAATTTTTGTGAAAAAATATGATTTTTTATTTTTACGGTTCTGCATTATAAACTTCTGTGAAGCACTTGGTGGGTCAAAGTGCTCACCACACATCCAGATAAGTTCCTTAGGGGGTCTACTTTCCAAAATGGTGTCACTTGTGGGGGGTTTCAATGTTTAGGCACATCAGTGGCTCTCCAAACGCAACATGGCGTCCCATCTCAATTCCTGTCATTATTGCATTGAAAAGTCAAACGGCGCTCCTTCCCTTCCGAGCTCTCCCATGCGCCCAAACAGTGGTTTACTGCCACATATGGAGTATCAGCGTACTCAGGACAAATTGGACAACAACTTTTGGGGTCCATTTTCTCCTATTACCCTTGGTAAAATAAAACAAATTGGAGCTGAAGTAAATTTTTTGTGTAAAAAAGTTAAATGTTCATTTTTATTTAAACATTCCAAAAATTCCTATTAAACACCTGCAGGTTTAATAAACTTCTTGAATGTGGTTTTGAGCACCTTGAGGGGTGCAGTTTTTAGAATGGTGTCACACTTGGGCATTTTCTATCATATAGACCCCTCAAAATGACTTCAAATGAGACGTGGTCCCTAAAAAAAAATGGTGTTGTAAAAATGAGAAATTGCTGGTCAACTTTTAACCCTTATAACTCCCTAACAAAAAAAAAAAATTGGTTCCAAAATTATGCTGATGTAAAGTAGACATGTGGGAAATGTTACTTATTAAGTATTTTGTGTGACATATCTCTGTGATTTAATTGCATAAAAATTCAAAGTTTGAAAATTGCGAAATTTTCAAAATTTTCGCCAAATTTCCGTTTTTTTCACAAATAAACGCAGGTACTATCAAAGAAATTTTACCACTATCATGAAGTACAATATGTCACGAGAAAACAATGTCAGAATCACCAGGATCCGTTGAAGCGTTTCGGAGTTATAACCTCATAAAGGGACAGTGGTCAGAATTGTAAAAATTGGCCTGGTCATTGACGTGCAAACCACCCTTGGGGGTAAAGGGGTTAATATGCCTGTAAATCCTGTGATTTCCATACCACAACCTTTCCTTGTTGATGCTGCAATTTCAATGATCAGAAATGTAGAAAGACACTGATTTACCGTTAACACTAGTAATCAAGACTTACACCGCTAAAGCTAGAATAAAAGAGCAGTCATACCTTCTGTACACAAAGGAGCAAATAAAACATCATATCTGCATCATATGGAGAACCATCATGCCTCTTGGCTTCTTTGGTTATTAAACATAATCCATAATTTAATTCAGCGATTGGAACAGAGAGCACATCTTCTTTAAAAATTAAAGGTCTTCTTTCTGCAAAAGTAAATAAAACAACATTGTTTCATTATAAATAGAAGTGTGTGAGGTACAAAAAAACAAAAACAAACTAAATTAATACATGTCTCCCAGTGCGTCACCATTCCTGCGATGTTTGCACGGCTAGTCTCAGCAAGTCATGTGACATTATTGAGTCACATGAACACTGGAGCCAATCAGCGACCACCGATTAGTTGCTGCCCTTCAGTATTCTGCCAGAGCGGACATCTGTTCCACAAGCATCGTAAAGGCTGCAGCCAATCAGCATTCACTGATGGGTTGCAGTGGTCAAGTGGCTCAATAAGGTATTTTGACCCACCGAGAAAAGCATTTCCAACATCACAAGAATGGTGTCCCTGTGGGAGAGGAGCATGAATTGTTTTTTTTTTTAATTTGAGGCCCTGAAGGGATTATCACCTTCACCACATCCGCCGTACATGTACGGTGCATATCAGAAGCGGGTGTACGGGGTGGGTTCTCGCAGCGAGCTCGCCCCCTACCGGCAGGTGATGGCTCTGTATTACATCCAGCACCTGCTCAACACAATTTTTTTAGTCTGCTAAAAATGCAGCTGTCAATCTCTGACAGCAGCTTTTACCAAGCGCCAACATGCTTGCGCATCATTCTCTCCGCCATTAGACAGCTCCATCGCCTGAAAAATAAAAATGACACGGGTCTCAGGAAAATGGCGATGGAACACAAAAATTAGTACACCACAAAAACAGTCAGAATTGCAGGATTTTTTTTTTCACAATTTCACCACACTTGGATTTTTTTTTTTTCGTTTTTCAGTACAATGTGTGGTAAAACAAATTACATCATTCAAAAGTGCAACTCATCCTGCAAAAAACAAGCCCTGACATGTCTATGTGGACAGTTATTTGATTAAATGGTTTTATAGATTAGAAAAACAAAGCTGTTTTACTTCAAAAACAGTGCTGACCCGTCCACAGGTTGTGTGTGGTATCGGTGTTCAGTCTCATTGGTGGAGCTGAACTGTAATACCAGATCTAATTCTTGGGCAGCTGTGGCTGGACAAATTGTGTACAGCCACACTAAAGTGATTTTTATTTTACACCGCTGGAAAAAGAAGCAATATGTCACTGATGTCAAGCAGCTGTTCTGACACTTGGTGGGTCCCTCCTGGTCTGTTCCTATCTCAATTCACAGGAAATGACCATTCAACCTAGTGACAGGGTCGGACTGGCCCACCGGAGAACCGGAGGATCCTCAGGTGGGCCCAGGCACTGACACCTGCTGGCACACAGGGTTGGCAGCTACCTTGGGCCCCTGCTGCCTTAAGTGCCCCAACGGCACACTAAGAAACCCATGAGTGAGGGAAGGGGGAGCAGCGGGTTACAGAGGCAGGAGCGGCTGCTGAGGCTAACCCTGTGCCCGCTGCTAAAGAGAAATGAATATTCACTGCTTTCCACGCCCATTTCTCTTTCGAAGCAGCACACCTGATCAGCCTTAAGAAGCCGGCTATCACTGCCTGCTATTAAAGAAGAAGAAGACTTAATGCCACCCAGGCTGGTCTTTGAGGCAGTTTTGGGCTGTCTCATGCTTTAGACATGCTGCTCCTTTAAATCGGGCTTCATTCCTATACAGAAGACAGGCCTCTCTCACACTGCCGGCATGAGAGGAGCGCCTGGGAGCCATCAGGATCACTAACATACCAGTAGAGCAGTAACTGGGAGCAGCAGACTAAAGAGGTGAGAAAACTGCTAAAGTGTTCCTATATCCACTGCTTTCATAGTCAGTGGTAGTAATGGCCGCACAGGCAGGGAGACTGCTCGTCAGTGGTGATAGGCTGATGTAGTTCATGACGTCTATTACTGGTGGAGAGCAGACTGGTGCCTGTGCACCATTACTAGCCTCACTAGCAGTAGGAAAAGTACAGACCTGCTGTAAGGAAACCATGTTTGTTTCTGTCCCTCCTGTGTCTGGCAGCCCCTCACTACACTGCAGTGCCCTGAGGAGGAGGGCAGCTATGTTCAGACAGAGGGAGGGAGCCATAAATCCTTCACCCGTCTCTCAGATAAGCAGAACATGTGGCCAGGAAGCTTTGTCCAATCGCTTCCAGAACAGCAAAATTGCCATGGATTCAATGGAAAGTTTTCTAAAGGGTGATTGTGTTCACTATCTAACTTCTATGTGAGAAATTGTATAATTTATTGGTGTTGGACAGTCAAAACTTGATTGATAACCTATCCAGGGGTCCAATTATAATAATGCGGTTATTGGTGTCCAACATCCAGCCCCCACACCACTGATCTGCTGTTATTTGGGTCAGCTATAGTGATGAATGTAGCTGCAATAGTCATTCCATTGAATGTGTAGCAGCCACTGCTGGGTACAACAGACCAGCTCTTACAGTGCAGCCGTTCTGCAGCGCCTGCTACACAGCAGCTCTCGCATTTTGCAATTCTATGGAAAGTGTTTACATACTGCCGCCAACAGTTGGTCGGCATGGGAATCTGACCACAAACAACATAATATTGATGAATAGCTCATCACTGTGTTTTGACCAGACGGCTCCTTTAGTTGTATCGGCATCAGCTGCAGCGGTGTAAGTGATGAACTGCAGCATCAGTGTTTAGACCTCATTCAGACATCCATGTTGCATGTACATGTTCTGTCTGTGGTTTTCTCAGATACAACAGGTCCCTATTTTTTTTCAAAATCTATTATAGCCTATGGGGCTGTTCAATTGTCTCATATTTTCACAGACCGTGTGTCTGTGCAAAATTCACAGACACATACCGTATCTATTTTTCTTATTTGAGGATAGAAAAAGGTTTTGGAGGGGTGCATTATTAACAAATTGGGGAGAACTCAAATAAACGCCAACTATAAAAATTTAACTTTTATTATATTAAATGTTAAAAATTGCTTTAGGGTCTAAAAATTGAGGTCCCTAATCTGCCTAAATTTGTTGTCAGTAAAGTGCTCGATTTCTTATACTTAATGGGTAACACCATGGAGTGCTAACACTTATTTGGCAGAATAGGACATACAAATTTATCACACTAGTTCCCCCAACATGTTTCACCACATTTGCAACAACATTAGGAGACAGGCCACTGTCCTATCCCCAACGTGGTGGCCATAATTCTGTAGGACTCCGTTATATTCTATGAGGTGGGCTGTATTATATTCTATGAGGTGGGCTGTATTATATTCTATGAGGGGCTGCATTATATTCTATGGGGGAGAGCTGTGTTATACTATACGAGGTGGGCTGTATTATATTCTTTGGGGGGCTGCATTATATTCTATAGGGGGGCTGCATTATACTCTATGAGGTGGGTTGCATTATACCCTGTGAGGTGGGCTGCATTATATTCTATGTGGGGGCTGCATTATACTATATGAGGGCTGCATTATATTCTATGGGGGGGAATTATACTCTATGAGGGAGCTACATTATATTCTATGAGGGGGGCTACCCCAACCCCTGCTATATGATTAAAACGCGTACAACCTTATATTATACCCTGATATTAACGTGTTTTACGGTACAATCGGTGGTCTTGTATTTATTTCTACGTAGCTACATAGTGGGCCCAAAGAATGATTTTCTCTGGTGGGCCCATGGTGCTCCAGTCCGACGCTGTCTAGTGAGCAACACTATTCTATTGCCACATTAAATATACCATAAACCTGCATGTGTTTCAACATCATCATGTATTATTACATTTCTGTAAAGGTTTCTGAAATATGCTGCCAAAATCTTAATATGTATGCGTACTTCCTAACCACGATGGTTTGTTCTCAGCTTCTTTTACAATCTCTGCATTCTTAACCTGTGCCCAAGTCTTCCAAAACAAAGCTCCTTCTTCTGGCCTAAGGGAGCAGGGAAAATCTGTATTTTGTAACCGCAGCTGTGGCTCAGATGGCGGACACTGTACACCTTGAGGCTTAAAAACAAAGGGAACAAAACACAAATATTAAACATTCTGGAGTTGTAAGAGTAGCAGAATATTTTAGATCCAAAACAAACATGCATCATTTTTGCTTTTAACATCAGGAGTACTTAATCACAGACCTATTTGATTTTAAGCAACAGATGCAATATCCCCATTGACGCCTTCATTATGAATTCAGGCAGTCCCTGACTTACAAAACATTTGACTTACGTATGACTCTTTATGAACGTTAAGAGATTTTTTTTTTTTTTTTAATTAAAATAAATACCCACCTAATCAGTTATTGTGCGCCACATATCTGCATCTAGGCCTCCAAAGTCATTGTGTGTTTTAATATTGCTAAGTCAAGACATGCACCATGATCTTATGATGCACAGTGTTGAACAGTTTAAAAAAGGTTCAGTTCTAGTACCTTCACAGTACCCAAGCCTGAACCCGGACCCCATTCACTTGAATCGGGGGGCCAGAACATCCAGTATTTGCCAAGTTATTATGTGCATGCCAGCACGGCAAACACTGCCTCTGATAGGTGTAAAATCATTACTGCCGGTTAGAGAACTGCAGTTCCCACAATGTCAAATGACAGAGTGAACACGCCATGTGCATGACAGCACGGCAAACACTGCCTCTGATAGGCAGTATTTGTTTGATGTCATCTTTGTATTGTCCGGTGACATCAAGCTCTATAAGACGCTGTTATTAACAGCAGCAGGCGAAGGCTGATAGGTGCAGTAGTCCCATCAGCAGATGACAGTAGCAGGAGGTGAACTTTATACCTCCGATCATAGCTTCAGGCTTGTGATGTCATTTGACAGCATGAGAACCGCCGTTGTCTGACCGGCAGTAATGATTTTACCATTGATCAGAAGCGGTGTTTGCCGCGATGTCTGTGCACATGACTGTGAGACAAACACACAATGTTCGGGGGGCTGAACCCAAACAGTAACACTGACTTCCTGGTGAAGTCAGTGTTTGGCGTGCGTGCCCGAACAGTAGGTGTTTGGTACAGACGCTGAACTTTACAGTTCGGATTCGCCCATCTCTAATGAAGGGGACTGAACTGTAACACCATTTTAGAGACGATATTAAAATACAAAGCTGATGACTAGAAAACAGAGGGTAGAGTCTGCAGATGCAAGAGTGCTGTAACCATTTAAAAGAGCTGATTAGCAGGGGTGCCAGGTCTGCCCATCTAATATTGATTACTTTCATCTAGTGGTAGTTACAAAAATTAATTGCACTTCATGAAGAAATCATGATTGTATTGTGGCAATAGTGTGAAAGATTTCTGAGTGATTTTTTTGGTTTCAATACTGGAAAACTATGTGAACAGGCTAATGGGCATCATACAGAATAAAGTCAGCAGAATGTGCTATATATGGTGGCCTTCTGGCACGTGATGTGAGTAGAAAAAAAGAAAGAGGCATGTTGAATTACAACCTTAAATCCTTTTCTTTCCACAGCTGATAAGCTGTTGCCAAAGATGTCTGCCAGCAGCTTACTCCAGCTTTCCAATGAAAGAACACGCATGATTAGCAAACTGTATGCTTAGCTTAGTGTAGTGTATGGGCGAGTCTCAACAGACTCACCTCTTGACTAACCTCTACCTGTTATGTACAGCCACCTTACGTGGTAAGATAAACTGTATAAATACACGCATTTTGTCTTTAGTTACAAGAAATATACGAGCTAAATGGTATATACTAGAGGCAGAGGAAACTCATCTGTTTAAAATGGAGCCCAACCATTCATCATAGTGGAGTATTTGGGAAAAAAAAGCACCTCTGTCTATTAACAACTGAACAAGTCCATGCATTATGCAACTGGTATAGCAACTTCAATGGCTACCATATAATGCTTTATTTTGCCTGTAGTGATGCTGCAGGGGAGCCAATTATTGGCGGTCCCAAGAGTAGGATAACCTGTAACTGAAATGGAGACTGAAACAAGCAGTAATTTCAGACATGGTCTTCTGCAATGCATAAGGAAAGTAACAAAATGATTACCTGTACATGCTGATCCCAGTATTTTGAAGACTGGTAGACACGTCCACCTGTTTGTAGGGATAAGGGAATTTGAATGTTACCATTCATGTTTAACAATTGCATGGGAAACCCAGACGTACCAGCAGCATGCATTGTTTTGTCGGAGATGCTCTTTTTCACATCAAAGCTCTCTTTGCTCTCTTCTAGTTTAACACTACTACTGTGCATTGGACTCTCCCCCATTGGAACTAGTCCACAGCTGTCCTGAGGTACAGAAGTGTTTATTAGAGTCTGAGAATCAGGACAGGTAGCATGGGCAGAGAATATTGCCCAAGATTCAACATTGGGCAGTTGTCCTGATGGTGAAGTACTGGCAGGTACGAGTCCATACAGCTGACTACTATCCACAGTGAGCAGCTCCTGTCGAAGAGGAATGTAAGCCTGTTGCTGACTTTGCAAAGGCAGTGCCACAACTGTAGCAGGAGTGTTTTGTAAAGATGTGTGGTTAATAGTGTAGCTGTCCTCAATGGGCACATCAAATTTTCTCTTTTTAACTGGCTGGGATAATCCTGAAGAACAAGCTCTTCGATCTTGAGAAGCAGATGTACCAACAATGCTGGCATTCTGGCCATCAGAAACAGATTGCCCATCAACCTGTTGCTGGAGAGTCTTATTTGGTTGGCCTGGCTGAACATCAATATTGTGGCCCTGTCGCAAATGGACATGATGCACAGGGACATGATGCTGATCAAGAGGGATGCCAGGACTAACAGAGTGTTGCAGAGGAGAAGCGATTGGCCTAGCTAGCTCCAGCAACGAACCAGCCACATCGGTATTGTCCATGTAAAAGTAATGATTTCTTTGTTGATATACGGAAATTGGAGAATGAACAAACTGTTGCATTTCCTCTGCTCCCTTCCCATTGAGTGAATCTAAAAAATCTTTCATGCGGTGAGGAGGAATAGTCTGGGCTTTCATTCTCAGATAGTCTTCATACGGAATGGAGTTTTCCAAGGAATGGCTCATCCTTCTGGCAACTGGAAAAAATCAAAGTCGAAAGCAAACATTTTATTACAGAAAGCTGGGAACACAAAATTACAAGAAATAAAAGATGAGATACTTTCCATGTACAGACCATGTCAAACTCTGGCCAGCAGGGTGAGTATATTTGATCTTCGACACCAGGCGGGTCCCCCGGGTATATTTGGCCCACGACACCAGGGTGGGGGAGCAGGGGTGTGTGTGGGGTGAAGTGATTGGGGGGAGTCAGTCCCCCGATTGGAATCACACTTTCAACTATATCAACATCCTGGATGCCGATACAGTTGAAAGCAATGGTGGAGGAGGGAGCGTCAGCTGATGCTACCTCTCATATCATTCCCCCCTCTGCGTCTGACATCTCAGTGCAGCGGGAGCTATGTCATCATTATAATATGCCTGTTGTGCAGAGGATCTGAAGATACCATGAAGAGACCAGTGAAGCAGCGAGTAGTTTTTTGTTTTCAATGTGGGCCCAATATACTGCATGGAGCGCTATGTGGGGCCATTGTAACGTGTGGATGGCTATGAGCGGCCCATTATACTGTAAGGAACACTTTGTGTCCATTCTACCGTTAGGGGCGCAGTGTGCGAATTACAGTTGGAGATTCATGTTGGAAGGATTGTAGGAGGGGGGTTCAGTGGGGTCATCCTACCAAGCTCGTAGAGGAATTTACTGTGGAGGTATCCTACAATCTGTATTATGAAAGATTTTTTATTCTTTGACATCACATTTAAATTAAGCCACTGGGTCATATTATTTTTAATAGTCATACATACCATTATATTATTGCAAAAATCAATTCATTAAAATATACTTTGCTTGTGTGATAAGTTTTAAAGTGCACCTGTCAGCAGTTTTGGCCGCTATAAGATACGGCCACTGCCTTTTAAGGCTTATCTACGGCATTCTAAAATGGACTGGACCAAGGGGAGAGACACCCATCGGACCGGATCGACCCCCCCCCCCCCCAGTGAGTATAATAAAACTTGCTCACTTGCAGGTCGGGGCTTATCTACAGCATTACAGGATGCTGTATATAAGCCCTGAAAAGGCAGTGGCTGCATCTTATTGTGGCCAAAACAGGCGACAGGTTCCCTTTAAGTTTGTTTCCATATCAAAAAGTTCATCATTATATTTAATAAGAAAAAAGTTCCTCAATTACGGTATAGACTTTTTAAATAAATATCAAGGTTGGCCCACGACTTTGTCAAAGCTTTTCATTTTGGCCCTATGGGTATTTTTCGCTTTGTAAGACGCTACGGATTATAAGACGCACCCCAAATTTTGAGGAGAAAAATAGGAAAAAACTTTTTTTTAATAAATTGGTGGGGTGTCTTATAATCCATGCGTCTTATTACTTACCAGGGGTTGTGGCTGCGGTGGATCAGGGTCCCAGGGTCGTTGCTGGAGGCAGGAGTGGAGCATTGCTGCAGGCTGGGATGAGGGGGTCTGCAGGGGGCTCCTGTGCTGCAGGCTGGGATGAGAGGGTCTGCAGGGGGGCTCCGGTGCTGCAGGGCTGTCTCCGGTGCTGCGGGGGGCTCTGGCGACATTTTGCGAAAGATCAGAGCCCCCCAGCACTTCTTCCATGCGTTCCTGTATGACTGACTCCGGGAAAATGGCCGCCGTAACCTCAGGAGATGAGATCTTCCATTCATTCCTGTATGACTGACTCCGGGAAAATGGCCACGCTCCTGAGATTCCGGCGGCCATTTTCCCGGAGTCAGTCATACAGGAACGCATGGAAGAAGTGCCGGGGGGCTCTGGTCTTTCACAAAATGTCGCCAGAGCCCCCTGCAGCACCGGTGACAGTGGTAGCGGGCGGCAGGCCGCAGCGGCGGACACCCCCTCATCCCAGCCTGTAAGTGGTATATCCGCTTTGTAAGACGCACCCCCATTTCCCCCCCAAATTTGGGGGAAATAAAGTGCGTCTTACAAAGCGGAAAATACGGTATATCTGATTTTTGCAGAATGACGCTATATAATCATGTGCAGAGATGATTCTTACACATAATCTGGTACTACTTGTATTGGAGATACCTCAATTATTTGGTTTTTGCTTAATGTAAAAAAGTACAAAACCTGTGTGGAGCCAGGAATACCACATGCAAAATACTTTTAATTTAACATGATGCCATTTTCCTAAAATTGTACAAATATAACTTGGCATGACTGAGTAAATGTACATGTATATTCACTTTCAAAGAAAAAAAACCTCAAGCAAAAAAGGTTTCTATACCTTATTGTGGCATTTGAAATATTGAAATCTGCTGTCCTCATGTCCACCACTGTCCAGGGAAGTCGGAAGGATTAGCAGATCAGGGGCAGATTCAAATTTTCTGCTTTATCCTCGGCTCTAATCTAAGAGGAAGAAAAAGAAGATGTTGAACTATTTTAAGCACATTAGGGTGTGTTAAACCAAACTAGATTATTAGGCATTTTTCAAATTCTTATTTAATAAAGGAGGTAAATTGTGTATAGTTGGGCTCTGATAAAATTAGCATCAGGATTCCTTTTTTTCCCTACAAGTCACATGAATGATTATTTAATCTTATTATGATCAAATGTCAAGCTATACTGAACCATCTTTTCTTCTACATTGACTTATATAGTCTGGTTCATATGCGGCGCCTTTTTCTCATCATTTCTTTTAGTCAATCAACCCTCATCTCCATCCCCTCCCAGGACTAGAACAATAAGGTGAGCCATACACATTAGATGGCTGGTAGATGACACTCCCATACACAGGAGCGCTCGCTCATCTGAGCACTACGGTGTACTCCAAGGCCATGTCCACATGGTCAGTATTTTACATCAGTATTTCTAAGCCAAAAATCAGGATTGGAACAATCAGAGGAAAAGTATAATAGAAACATATGCACCACTTCTGTATTTATCACTCTCTCCTGGTTTTGGCTACAAATACTGATGTAAAATACTGATCAAATACTGAATGTGTGAACATGGCCTATGAGAAAGCCAACGACTGACACGTAGACTGGCAGCTTAAATTGTCAGTCCCAAAACGGACATGTGTGTTCGACAGCTCGCCTAATCATCAGTCAGCATGCGCCCGAAACACACACGGATATCCGGAGTTAAAGGGCCACTGTCACCCTCCTCCAGCCGTTATAAACTAAAAGAGCCACCTTGTGCAGCAGTAATGCTGCATTCTAACAAGGTGGCTCTTTTAGTTTTTGTCTCTGTTATTGCCCCAATAAATGTATTTATAATTAGGCTGAAATACCTATCTTTGTACCTGGAGGCGGGACTGAAGCCTCCTCTTAGAAGCGCCCAACTGCCGTCAGTCATCTGTTGGGTTGATTTTCGCCGCCCCCTGAGCGCTATTATTGTGTGAAATCCGGCGCCTGCGCTCTGCTCTTCTGCCTTGCGCAGGCGCATAGAGCATTATCCGTCCGAGCGCTGGTGCCGGGTTCCTTTCTGCGCCTGTGCGGTCAGTGCGGCCAGCCTGTTACTGAATCCCCGCCCCGCACTGTGTTATGCAGTATGCACAGTGCGGGGCTGGGATTCCTGGGCATGCGCACTGCGCTTGTCAGACGCTCCACAGGTCCACTAAAAGAGCCACCTTGTTAGAATGCAGCATTACTGCTGCACAAGGTGGCTCTTTTAGTTTATAACGGCTGGAGGGGGGTGACAGAGGCCCTTTAAGCTGAATCTAATGTATATGGGGACCTTACAAAATGTTATTCAATATTAACTATGTTTTATAAAACTCCAGACAACTGCTATTTTATACTGATAGTTGTACAGATCTTATTTGCTGATCAGGCAAAAATGCACTTAAATGCCATTGCCAAAACCAACCATGGCAGCTCAGTAGTGTTACAGAATGAGGGATAATGCAGAATACATTATTCTATTAGTATAACACTGACTGGCATAATACATTACAAAAAAAATATTTTCTTTTAAAAAATTTTTTATTACAAAAAGAAGAACTTAACCAGTAAGAAACTTATTATACAACTCACCCACCAAAAACCAAGCCTTTATAAACCAAGTCTACAAAAAACTACTACTACTGCTACAATAATGAGGTTCCATCAAGTTTCCATCATAAGGTTGGGCTTTCTGAACAACTCTGCACCAGAAATTCCTCAAGGAGCCTCTGGTACAAATCCTAACACAGCTGAAAGACGATGAACAAATCTGACAATCACATTAAAATCAGAGTGGATTTCTTTTACCATCGCATATGAATACTGGAATTTTCAACAAGAAATTAAAGAATAATTCAGCAGAACAATTAATTGCTTGTCATTTGCATTGCCCTTAAATGAACCTGACAGCGGATACATGCTGCCCGACCCACAGGCTGCATGTATCAGGCACTGGCAACCAAGATCTCACATCCATTCTACAAGTTTTATCAACTCAGCTTTACATATCTTAAGAAAGACCCATCATCAGCTTTCACATTATAAACTGCATACATTACATAGATTTCTCACATCTGATCTGATGAGATTGGTGTAACTACTTTAAATTTTTTTGACAGAATGGATGATTAGATCTGGTCTAAAATCTCCTAATATTGAAAAGATCATTTCATTTTAACTCCAGCTGGACTCGTAAAATGCTTATATCAATATCAGACGTATACAGCCATTCTGACATGGAATTTTCAAAGTAAATACACCAGCTTCACCAAGTATAAGAAATCTATTTCATAATTTATGCAGTTTTGTTGTATAATCTGGTAACAAGCTTTAAAATCATCTCTCATTAGCCTATACTTACATAATGACTGCTCAGTGGCTTCATTTCAATACCACCATGCTTCTCTTGATATTAGTATCATGCCACAATATATTACTATATAAGATAAGGTACTACATACCTTTGCCTATTTGTTTGCTTTTCCCCCCCATTTTTTTACCTAAATTAGGTCTTCTACACTCTACAGGACACAGTAAAATACATTTTTATAATGGTAGGGTGACAGAGTTTTTACAGGGGCCCTGGAATTTCCCTAATGTCTATCCCTATTTAAAGGGAACCTGTCACCCCCGTTTTTTGAGATTGAGATATAAATACTGTTAAATAGGGCCTGTGCTGTGCGTTACTATAGTGTATGTATTGTACCCTGATTCCCCATGTATGCTGAGAAATACATTACCAAAGTCGCCGTTTTCGCCTGTCAATCAGGCTGGTCTGGTCAGATGGGCGTGTTCACAGCGCTCTTTTCTTCCCCAGCTTTCCGTTGGTGGTGTAGTGGTGTGCGCATGTCCAAGGTCCGGATTCCCTACGCCCACGTGAAGACACAGCGCGCGATCTGCGCTGTCATCCCTTTCATCGGTGGCTTTGGGAAAATGGCCGCCGCGATCTCTTCTGCGCACGCGCGGCATCCCGCGGCCATTTTCCTGAAGCCCCGTGCAGCAGAGCACTACATCTGCGCACGCGCGGCCCCAGGAAGATGGCCGCCCCCACCGATGAAAGGGATGACAGCGCAGATCGCGCGCTGTGTCTTCACGTTGGCGCAGGGAATCCGGACCTTGGACATGCGCACACCACTACACCACCAACGGAAAGCTGGGGAAGAAAAGAGCGCTGTGAACACGCCCATCTGACCAGACCAGCCTGATTGACAGGCGAAAACGGCGACTTTGGTAATGTATTTCTCAGCATACATGGGGAATCAGGGTACACTACATACACTATAGTAACGCACAGCACAGGCCCTATTTAACAGTATTTATATCTCAATCTCAAAAAACGGGGTGACAGGTTCCCTTTAACCAGGGAGATTGGCATCCAAAGATACAACAATGGCGCCCTCGCTTAACCCCTTCCCGACCTGTGACACAGCGTATGCGTCATGAAAGTCGGTGCCAATCCGACCTGTGACCCATATGCTGTGTAACAGAATGATCGCGTTCCTGCAGATCGGGTGAAAGGGTTAACTTCAATTTCACCCGACCAGCAGGGACAGGGGGAGTGGTACTTCAGCCCATGGGGGGTGGCTTTGCCCCCACATGGCTACGATCTCTGATTGGCTGTTGAAACAGCCAATCAGAGCAATTTGTAATATTTCACCAATGCAACTTGGTGAAATATTACAATCCAGCCATGGTTGATGATGCAATATCATCGGCCACAGCTGGAGACCTCGATCCACCCCCGCCACCGACTGACGGCGGCGATCTGCAGCCACCGCCAGTGTTTCCTACCCCTCCGTCCTGTCCTCCGCGCCCTCGTATCCCCTCCATCCTGTCTGGCGCCCCTCCCGCTGTCCGATCCCATCCCCTCGTACCTCCGGAGTCCTGTGGTCCCTCCCGGTGTCCGTCCTTCTGTTAGGATGGGCGCCGCCATCTTCCAAAATGGTGGGCGCATGCGCAGTGCGCCCGCCGAATCTGTCGGCCGGCAGATTCGTTCATTCATTTTGATCACTGTGATACATCCCATCACAGTGATCAAAATAAAAAGATAAAAAAAATAGTAAATAACCCCCCCCTTTATCACCCCCATAGGTAGGGAAAATAATAAAATAAAGAAAATATATTTATTTTTATTTTTCCACTAGGGTTAGGGTTAGAACTAGGTTTAGGGTTGCAATTAGGGTTAGGGTTGGGGTTATAATTAGGGTTATGGTCAGAATTAGGGTTAGAATTAGGCTATGTGCACACGGTGCGGATTGGCCACTGCGGATTTGTAGCAGTTTTCCATCACTTTTACAGTACCATGTAAACATATGGAAAACCAAATCCGCTGTGCCCATGCTGCGGAAAACACAGCGCGGACACGCTGCGTTGTATTTTCCGCAGCATGTCAATTCTTTGTGCGGATTCCGCAGCGTTTTTTTGCAAAAAAAAAAACAAAAAACCCAAACATGTCTTTTAGTTAGAGCTGTCTAACCTAAAAAAAAAAAAAAAAAAAAAAAAAGCATTAATTGGACATCCCTGTAATCGCACCGACCCGAAGATTAAATTTGTCTAATCACTTATACCGCATGAGGAACGGCAAAAAAACAAAACAAAAAAAAAACAACAGTTCTTCACCTGATATTGATCTGTCTTGTCTCTGTTTTTCTTATCTGTCAGGTTACATCGGGGGCTTATATACAGCATTACAGAATGCTGTAGATAAGCCCCTAATGGCAGTGGCCGTAGTTTATAGCGGCAAAATGTGGTGACAGATTCCCTTTAAAGGTATGCATATAAGCGCAGTCGACTAATTTTGTGCACTGCTGTAAAAAACAACTCTGAACAGAGGCCAGACAGAGTCCAGAGTAACTCTGCTGTTTCACTACAGTGAATGGATTCCTCAGGGGTTTCAGCTGAATCACGTCACTCAGAGATTTAAATGGAAATCCCGATGTTAGAGCTCAGCGCAGGATAAATGTTCTGAAAATATATTCCTAATAAAAGTTTCAACTCAATCCATAAAAAATCAAGTCCCCACTCAGGTCTGTCATCTGTTAACACACTGACCGCTGACATCATTATTCAGAGCAGCCCGCAAGCTGCCAAATGGCCAATCAGCGACTATCTGCTGAAGACATTACTGAGAAGCTAAGGGAAAGTCCCTAGAGCGCCAATATTGTTCATCTACACACACACCCGCAGACCCCCGATCACACCCCCGAACACACACACACGCACATCTCTTCCCCACGCAGTCTCCGCCCACCACCCTTCCTCCTCCCCATCTGCAGTGTTTTTCGCAAGCAACTATGCAGCAAAACTGCAAATCTTTTTACATCTGCGGTTTTGACTAACTCAATGAAAGTCAATGGGTGCAGAAACGCTGCAGATCCGCAAAAAGAATTGACATGCTGCGAAAAATAAAACGCTGCAAATCCAAATGGATTTTTCCGTAGCATGTGCGCACTAATTCTAGATTTCCCATTGATTAACATTGGCTGTGCACTACACTGCGGATTTAAAGCAATTCCGCGCGTCCAAAAACGAGTCTTGTTTTTGCAATAGAAATATTTGCACATACCCTTATCCCTGCTTTCCCCCTAATGAGCACACAATGTGTATAAAGAAAATTCAAAGTCACACAGACCTTGTTGTAAATATATTCATTCCATTAGTAGAAAAAAATATACACCGGAAACAATTCTGTAAAGAGAACGACATATGCGCATACCCGAATATTCTCGAATTCCTTATAAAAAGAAAGATGACGAATTCCGACACATGAAAGCTGTCATTGGATACACAGTTGGTTTCAATACTCAATAAGTATTCAGGAATCCATTTTTAGAGCAAGTTTTAATTACACAACATGAAATTGGCTAAATACTACTAAAGTCAGCATTCTAAGCAAATGCATGCAATCTTTAAGCTGGAGACTAACATTAGTAAATAATAAAAGAAGCAACGAGGAGTTATGATGAAGCTGCACACCATTAAGTTGAGCAGTCGTTCTGCCTAGCCAGCATGTGCTATGAGGAAAGAAACCTCTTCACGTAATTATATATATTGATTTCTTTCATGTGCACTAAGTAGGAGCCCAGCAATATTTATTCTTACTATGTCATGATGTTTTATGGAAACACTTGAAAAGGGAATGGATTCAATACATTAATATAATCTGCATGTAAATTTAATAAAGGAGCCTCAACAGGATATTTTAATACAAACTTATCCTATCCTGCTGGTATGTATCTCTGAACCTGTAACAAAAGTTTCTTGCAATCAAAACAATATTTGCCCAGTGTAAAAGTGAAAAAAAAAAATAACGATCTAGCATTGATTAGAAACTATTGTTCATACATTTCTCAACACTGAAATTAAAAAACACCATGAAGGAAAATTTGTGGAATTATAGAAATCACAAGATCAATAGACACGTAATACGTAATGATGAAAACCAAAATGTTAAAATTTTCTTATTCACTATCAAGCAGGAGAGCCGCACGCAAACATACACATTCCTTTGCATGCTTAGCGTGAGGGTATTAAAAGGGAACCATACGGCTAATACATACAGCCTCATCCACAGGCAGCGTGTATCAGACACTGGATACATGATTTCATCAGTAATGTTTGAATCTGAAAGGATGTGGCGTAAAAACATACTTTAAAAGCAGATCCAAAAGGGAGGCTTGTCAGACAGGCAGATCCCCAATGGCTTCTCACTGCATACATGTATAGGGAGACAACTGTCACTCCAGCTACAGGGGAGTGGGTGGGATGAAGCAGTCTGGGACATGCCTGTCCAACTAGTCCTCTGTACAGCTTGGTCCCAAATGGCTTTAAAAGTATGTTTTTCAAACACACCTGGCTAAAATTACGTAGCCAGTGTCTCATACACATGGCAGGAATCAGGTATCATCTGTCGGGTTCCCTTTATTGGTTGTCGGAGGAATGTTCTGCCACCCTGAATGCACTTAAAGGGAACCTGTCACCCCGTTTTTTGAGATTGAGCTATAAATACTGTTAAATAGGGCCTGCGCTGTGTGTTCCTATAGTGTACGTAGTGTACCCCGATTCCCCATGTATGCTGAGAAATAACTTACCAAAGTCGCCGTTTTCGCCTGTCAATCAGGCTGGTCAGGTCGGGAGGGCGTGATGACATCGCTGGTTCTTCCTCAGCTTTACGTTGGTGGCGTAGTGGTGAAGACACAGCGCGCGATCTGCGCTGTCATCCCTTTCGTCGGTGGGGCCGCGCATCTTCCTGGGGCCGCGCGTGCGCAGATCGAGTGCTCTGCTGCACGGGGCTTCAGGAAAATGGCCGCGGGATGCCGCGCGTGCGCATTAGAGATCGCGGCGGCCATTTTCCCAAAGCCGAGTTTGCATCTCCCCCCCCCCAACGTAAAGCTGAGGAAGAACCAGCCGAGTTTGCCCATACGCCACCAACGTAAAGCTGAGGAAGAACCAGCGATGTCACCACGCCCTCCCGACCTGACCAGCCTGATTGACAGGCGAAAACGGCGACTTTGGTAAGTTATTTCTCAGCATACATGGGGAATCGGGGTACACTACATACACTATAGGAACACACAGCGCAGGCCCTATTAAACAGTATTTATAGCTCAATCTCAAAAAACGGGGTGACAGGTTCCCTTTAAGTATGCAAATCATCAAGATCCGCTGCTGGCAGCTTTCTTTATTAACTGCTGCTCAACAACGTCTAGAATGTGCTTGATGGGCGACAAGTCCAGAGACACTGCAGGCGAAGGTAGCATTTTTAGACCATGCAGGTTGCTCACAGCACAAGTGCATGTTTTTGAATTTTTCCGTTTGTTCATTAACAGGCGATTTTGATAATTCCATGCCTCTTCTTTCTAGGGGTTGCAATTTCACAGTTACAGTAAGAATTGTATATAAAAAAATACTATAATAGTTTGTGTATTATGTAGATACTAGATGGTAGCCCGATTCTAACGAATCGGGTATTCTAGAATATGTATGTAGTTTATTTATGAAGATTTTAGAATACATTGAATACACAGGATTCGGCCAACCGTGACCAATTAGCGAAGCGTGGTTCAAATCCCGCGCCAATTCGCGGCCGGACTACGCCTGTCGCTGATTGTTCGCGGCCTGTCGCGGAGTATATAGCACGGCCCACGTACGCAGTGTATAACACGGCCCACGTACGCAGTGTGTAAAACGGCCCACGTACGCAGTGTGTAACACGGCCCACGTACGCAGTGTGTAACACGGCCCACGTACGCAGTGTGTAACACGGCCCACGTACGCAGTGTGTAACACGGCCCACGTACGCAGTGTGTAACACGGCCCACGTACGCAGTGTGTAACACGGCCCACGTACGCAGTGTGTAACACGGCCCACGTACGCAGTGTGTAACACGGCCCACGTACGCAGTGTGTAACACGGCCCACGTACGCAGTGTGTAACACGGCCCACGTAGTATATAGCACAGCAACGTAGTACATTGCGCAGCCCAGGTGGTACATTGCGCAGCCCAGGTGGTACATTGCGCAGCCCAGGTGGTACATTGCGCAGCCCAGGTGGTACATTGCGCAGCCCAGGTGGTACATTGCGCAGCCCAGGTGGTACATTGCGCAGCCCAGGGGGTACATTGCGCAGCCCAGGGGGTACATTGCGCAGCCCAGGGGGTACATTGCGCAGCCCAGGGGGTACATTGCGCAGCCCAGGGGGTACATTGCGCAGCCCAGGGGGTACATTGCGCAGCCCAGGGGGTACATTGCGCAGCCCACGCGGTACATTGCGCAGCCCACGCGGTACATTGCGCAGCCCACGCGGTACATTGCGCAGCCCACGCGGTACATTGCGCAGCCCACGCGGTACATTGCGCAGCCCACGCGGTACATTGCGCAGCCCACGCGGAACATTGCGCAGCCGACGCGGAACATTGCGCAGCCCACGCGGAACATTGCGCAGCCCACGCGGAACATTGCGCAGCCCACACAGTACATTGCGCAGCCCACACAGTACATTGCGCAGCCCACACAGTACATTGCGCAGCCCACACAGTACATTGCGCAGCCCACACAGTACATTGCGCAGCCCACACAGTACATTGCGCAGCCCACACAGTACATTGCGCAGCCCACACAGTACATTGCGCAGCCCACACAGTACATTGCGCAGCCCACACAGTACATTGCGCAGCCCACACAGTACATTGCGCAGCCCACACAGTACATTGCGCAGCCCACACAGTACATTGCGCAGCCCACACAGTACATTGCGCAGCCCACACAGTACATTGCGCAGCCCACACAGTACATTGCGCAGCCCACACAGTACATTGCGCAGCCCACACAGTACATTGCGCAGCCCACACAGTACATTGCGTAGCTGCGCAGCTGAAACACTTTTTTTCTGTTTTTTGTGTCACTAGTGACCTTCTGTTTCAGTAGCTGAACTAGTCACTGCTCCATGACTGCGCAATGTGCATAAAGACAGTGCGCTCAGATAAATAGTAATGAGTCGGCCACATAGCGCACTGTCACTGCATGTTGTTTAGGCCTCTTTCACACTTCCGTCTTTCAGCTCCCATCACAATCCGTCGATTTTTGAGAATGCAGGACCCAGCAAAATAATTTGCAGGGTCCTGCATTTTCTCATAGACTTGTATTAGTGATGGATTGTGACGGATGGCCATCCGTTTCATCCGTCATGCACTGTATCCTGCATAAAAAAATGGTCCGTCGGGTAGAGAAAATGTTCAGAGGAACATTTTTTCTGCACGTCGGAAAATCGGTCAGTGACGCATCCTGCGTTGCCCGTCACTGGCTACAATGGAAGCCTATGGGCGCAGGATGCGTCGCTGACTGTGAAAAGCAGGAATCCAGCGACGGTCCCGCCTTTTCAAACTGAGCATGCTTGAAAGAATTTCCCGTCAGGGAAATCCTCTCTCGCTCGCTTTCTCTTTTTACTATTGATGCTGCCGATGCAGCATCAATAGTAACAAGATATGTTAAAAAAAAAAAAAAAAAAAAAAAAAAAAATCGCAATATTCTCATCTACCAACGTCCCGCTCAGCGTCACCGATGCTCCCGGCAGCTAGCGTTCCTAGTAATACATTGCAAAATCTCGCGAGAAGATTTCACAATATATTACTAGGAATGCTAGGTGCATCGCTGCGCGGGACGTCGGTAGGTGAGAATACTGTGATTTTTAAGAAAATTTTTTAACCTTGTTTGTGTTGTGTATGTGTTTTCGCAGCTGAAAACCGCTGCGAAGACGCATACACAACAGGTGCACATAGGCTCGACGGGTCCGTCAGAAAGACGGGCCCAGTGCACACGTTTTCCACAATCTGCACAGGATCCGTCATTTCAACATCTTGATGGATCCTGTGAAGATTTGGAAGACGGAAGTGTGAAAGAAGCCTAAGACATATCTAGCTTGCAAAGACTACCACTGTCCTCGCATGTCACAGTGTAGTTAGGGAATTATAGGGAATTTTTAATTAAAGTATATTAGAAAATAGATTAGATTATGGCACTAAAAAAAATGAGGATTTAGGATGAAATTAATTTATCTTTCGAACCACCTTTTAAGGGCTCGTGCACATGACAGTAAAAATCTGAAAAGTGTGATCCGTCATTTTGATGAATAGCAGTGGTCCCCAAGTTATTCAATGAGACAGTGCTAATGTCCAAGTTTTTTTCTCACACCGATTCAGTTCAAGGAAAAAATTGCAGCATGAATGAGGTGCCTCTGATAACCTGATGATACTGAATGTCGATGAGTCCGTGGAAAACATTGAACCATACTTGGATGACATCCGAGAGAGTTCGGATTTTGACATACACACAGCATAAGATGGAAACTTTTTTTGTTTTGCGCCTCCGCATCTGAGAAACTCACACGGTCTATGATCAGAATGCGATTAGAATTAAATTAGCATTAATAGGACATATTTTCGTGGATGAAAGGGGGGGGGGGGGGGAGGAGGAAGGTCGTGTGACCCTAGCCTTAGATAGGTATACTCTGCAATTTCCAGTAGTTCCATAGAATATGAATGAAGTGGGGTTGTACATGCTCAAATGCCGTTCCATTAAGACAGGGCTCTCCACAGCTCCTTTGTCGGAATCGGAGGGCGGGAAAGTAGTCTGACCCCCAGCGATCGTAAATACACCCTCAATACGAGTGATAGGTAATAGCTTCAAAACTTGACAAAAAACATTTAAATACTGTGTGCTGTCAGTTTCTAAAACACCTACATAAGAAATACTGCCTTTGTGAATGCATGCGTATATGAAGTGAATATCTGACTATATTTGGTACAAAGTATTGCTGAAGACTTATTTAAAAGGGGTTGTCCAGGCTAATCACAAGTCTGCAGTCACTTGTGACTACAGAGTTATGAATCCTCATATTGCGTGCAGCACGCGCTGTGAGGATTCTCCCATGCCAGCGGCGAGACCAAGCGCGGCCTCACTCAATACAAGGAAAATGAGCGAGGCTGCACATGCCTAGTTAGAAAGAGGCCAGGAGTACACATACCGCATGCTTTGGGTCACATGATCGCTCAGTCTGGATGCTGGCACTGGAGAAACTTCACAGGATTTCCAAGCCTGCAGTCTCAGAGGGACTGCAGGGTTTGGTGAAAAGCCCGAACAACCCCTTAGCGACCGCAGATATGCATTAAAATGGCAGCTGCTAAAGGTGCTGGCTACTTTTTTGATCATAAATTCTACCTTCAACATAGAAACTCCCCTATGAGGGCCAAATTTTGGCAAACCTTGTTATGTCATTTTGGGAAGAATAAATTCCCCCCTGGGGGATGGCTTAGGTGACATGACGGGGATGGGAGCTACTGGAGAGGAGAATAATGTTACTTGAGACGTTCTTGTGGTAAAAAGATGTTTACACCCTTTTGGTTACAGGGTTCCCCTTGATTATGATATCTAAGAACGGGGGTCTGAAAAGAAGGAGTATTGACAGTGAACCGTGAATTTAATTCATTAGAATATATGATAGGAATCCCACGAATGTGTTGGTGGAACCTTCCCAAACCAACAGCAAATCGTCCACATATCTGCCAAACCAAAAAGATTGCGGTCAGTAAAAATATATTTTTCTTCCCACCAAGACATGCAAAGGATTTCTAAAGAGGGGGAAAAAGTCAAACCCATCGGGGCACCTAATACCTGTAACTAAAATTTTTCATTGAAACTGAAAAAATTATGCTGAAGAAAATTTAGAGCGGCCAGAAAGAACTATTTTAAGGAAAGGAAATATGCACTATATACTGTATGTCAAGATAGTGTTTGATAGCTGCTAGGGCTAGAGAATGGGGGATAGTAGAGTATAAATTTATGAAATCACTAGTTACAAAGGACAAAATTATCATGCCATTCAAAGGTGTCAAAAACCTGCACTGTTGTAATGTCTGAGATATCCTGGGGTCCTATCAATTAGGGCTGGAGGTGCTCATCAAACCACTGGCTTCAATCTTCATTAAGGGAACCTATCCCCGAGATGATAGGGCGATTGAAGGTACCATTGTGGGTTGATTGAAGGTACCATTGTGGGTTTTGGAGGGCCCATGGAAAAATTGGAAGCATTAGATGGTCAGGTAATAACCATCTATGGAGCATAGTGGAAATAATACTAAGGCGGGTGCCTTTCTGTAGTAAAATGGACAAAGTACATTTGAAGGCTGTATTCCGAATATCCCATATACGATTGGTTCTTCTATAAACTGCAACAACAAATATGTAGTTTATTGCATTGCGTGTGTAACCTGCAAAGTTTATTATGTGGGACAAACAATTAGAAAATTGAAACCGAGAATTGCAGAGCACATAGCCAACATCAATAATAAAAACATGGCATATTCTGGGGCATGTAAACATTTTGTCTTTGTTCACAACAGTGATCTGTCCCACTTTGCGTTTTTTTTTGGTATGGAAAAGGTGTCGTGTCATAAACGTGGTGGGTAACTGGAAAAGGGAACTTGCTCTTAGAGAAGTAGATTTCATTTTACGCCTAAATACAAAGTTGCCTAACGGAATGAATTCTAGAAACGATCTGTATTACATTTACTAACCCTATATGATTTTCTTAAATCACTGCTGGTTGTCAGATACTGCCGTCAGTGTGTTTTTGTCTCACCTATTTGCATTTCAAATTAATCAATGGGCTTCCAGGATTGGTCAAAGTTTTCTTTATATGTTCATGTTTATTTCTTTTTCCTTATCTTATGACTAGGTGCATTTCTTTGTGCCAGAAACACATCAGATCTCGTGTTTGTTTTTTTTAAACTTGAATCAATAAACGTTACCATTTTATCAGGATGGGAGTGCCGTAGTAAATTCTTTCCTTTTCCTATAGTCTATGTAGTCGCTTCATCTTAATTTAAAGATCAATCCGATTAGGTTTACAACTTCCAGTTCATCGCCATCCATCTCAAATGTGGCCTGTTCATACCTGACAGTAGTCAATAGCCTTGTCGCCTTTTTATTGAGTAGCATAATAATCCAAAACTCCAGTAATTAGTCTCCTCATTTCCCAGACAATTGCAAACTGTGAGAGAGAGAGAGCGCGCGAGTGACCCAGAATGGAAAATGCATGCTTAGATTAAAAAAAATGTAATCCGTCGCCGGATTCCATCATTTGACAGATCCGGCGCCGGATTCCATCATTTGACAGATCCGGCGCCATAGTGTTCCATTATAGCAAACGACGGACAGCAATGAATCCGTCGCTGTCTGTTTTTTCAACGGACACAAAAAAAGTTCCTATGTCCATTTTCTCCGGCCGCTGGAAAATAAATTTGACGGATCTGGCAAAAAATGGATGAAACGGGAGGCCATGCGTCGCAATCCGTCGCTAATACAAGTCTATGAGAAAAAAACGGATCCAGCTGCAACTTTTGCCGGATCTGATTTTTTTTCAAAATTCGCCAGATTGTGCATGACGGCAAAAAACTGATGTGTGAAAGCAGCCTTATAAAAAGAAGAGGGGAATGCTATACAATGACAGACAAAGCCCCAGACACCCCTTTTTTTTCTAGATGTTGCTAACTATTTTTAAATCTGTTAATTATCTCAAATGAGTGTTATCCTGACCGTTTTATGGAATCTTAATAAATCAGCCCGGACATTTTATTGAAACAGCTTCCCATGCCTACCTCAAAACGCAACTGACTAAGTAGAAGCCCTACTTCCTTTACAATTTAATTGAAAAAAAACTTTTAAATACCCCACCATATACAGTAGATGGTAAAAAACAAAAAAAACCAAAAAACAAATTCTGAAGAAATCCATGTGTACAAGAGAAAAGGTTGATGGACAACATTGGATGCTCTTGATTTACAGTCACTCGGGTAACACCAAACCAGAAACTCTGCTGTCTTCTGTGTTCCAAAGAAATTAAAATTCAGGAAAAATGGAAAAGTACAGGGACAGCTTGTTATCAGTGCACAGTTCAAGTTCAAAATCCTGCCTCTCTGATGGTATGGGACTGTATTAGTGCCTACGGCAGCGGTGGGTAACCTCAGATCCGCTGGCTGTTTACAGCCCTCTATTACCTTTTCTCCGTCCACCGGGCAGATTCCCAGGGACTGCAATGCTTGGCCGGCAGTTGTATTTTGATGGTCAGCAGCCCTTTAATCTCTTCTTGCTCTGTGAGCATGAGCACGCAGTGTCCGCCTCCAGTAGGTTACACGTTCGCTCTACGGCCACCTTTATAGTCTATAGCCCCGTCAGCACATACTTCCAAATCCGAAATGACCCTGAACGCATAACTAAATGCAATGTGAAAGTACCCAAACAAAGAAATTAATAAAGAAACATTTGCTTCCTTTTCAAAGTCAGACAACATGACTCTGAATGGGTAAACTTATCACCTGAACTGTAGCTTCAAAAGAGATGTATCAGGTTCTCCTTTAGGGTACCGTCACACATAACGATATCGTTAACGATATCGTTGCTTTTTGTGACGTAGCAACGATATCGTTAACTAAATCGTTATGTGTGACAGCGACCAACGAACAGGCCCCTGCTGGAAGATCGTTGGTCGCTGGGGAAAGTCCAGCACTTTATTTTGTCGCTGGATCTCCCGCTGACATCGCTGAATCGGCATGTGTGACGCCGAGTCAGTGATGTCGTCACTGGTAACCAGGGTAAACATCGGGTTACTAAGCGCAGGGCCGCGCTTAGTAACCCGATGTTTACCCTGGTTACCGTTGTAAATGTAAAAAAACAAACACTGCATACTTACATTCCCGGTGTCTGGTCAGGTCCCTCGCCTTCAGCTTCCCGCACTGACTGGTGAGCGCCGGCCAGCCGTAAAGCACAGCACAGCGGTGACATCACCGCTGTACTTTACGGCCGGCACTCAGTCAGTGCTGGAAGCTGAAGGCGAGGGACCTGACCAGACACCGGGAATGTAAGTATGTAGTGTTTGTTTTTTTACATTTACAACGGTAACCAGGGTAAACATCGGGTTACTAAGCGCGGCCCTGCGATTAGTAACCCGATATTTACCCTGGTTACCCGGGGACTTCAGGATCGTTGGTCGCTGGACAGCTGTCTGTCTGACAGCTCTCCAGTGACCAAACAGCGACACTGCAGCGATCGACATCGTTGTCGGTATCGCTGCAGCGTCACTTAGTGTGACGGTACCTTTAGGGTAAGTTCACACGGCGTTTTTTTTATGCTAATTTTCAGCTGCTTTTTACAGTACCAGCAAAGTCTATGAGATTTCAGAAATCTCATGCACACACATTGGTTTTTTGTGTGATCAGTATTTTGTTCATCTCTGCATTTTTGGGACACAGAGCATGTCACTTCTTTCAGCTTTTTTCACCTATTGACTTGAATGGGTGTTGAAAAAACGCAGCAAAAACACAGGTATCATTATTTGCTGCGTTTTTGCTGCTGAAAATTCAAGGACATTAGCATGGACTAAGAAAACAAAACAAACCAAAAAGCGCAACAAAAACGCACATAAACCTGCGTTTTTGACGCAGCTTTTTTCCTGCCAAGATGATCAGGTTTTGCTGCAGAAAAAAAAAAGCAGAAAAAAACGTCTTGTGTGTACTTACCCTTATACTTTTCTGTTTATAGGTCCACACGTGGATTTTAATACAGACTACACCAAAAAGAATTGTGCAAATCTTATCTTTTACTAAATTGATAAGCTAGTTTACTTTCAAATAAAACACTTGAAAATACATTTATAGCGCATTATAACTAAAACATCAAACATAATTCATACAAAGTTACAACTACATACACTGTGTGCAGAATTATTAGGCAAGTTGTTCTCAATCAACCCAAAAGACTCAAATATTAAAGCTTAATATTTTTGGAGTGGTTTTTTTTAGATTTGGCTATCTTAGGAGGATCTCTGTTTGTGCAGGTAACTATTACTGTGCAGAATTATTAGGCAACTTAATAAAAACCAAATATATTCCCATCTCACGTATTTATTTTCACCAGGTAAACAAATATAACTGCACAAAATTTAGAAAAACATTTCTGGCATGCAAAAACAAACCCCCCAAAAATTAGTGACCAATATAGCCACCTTTCTTTATGATGACACTAACAGCCTTCCATCCATAGATTCTGTCAGTTGCTTGATCTGCTTACGATCAACATTGCGAGCAGCCGCCCCCACAGCCTCCCAGACACTGTTTCGAGAGGTGTACTGTTTTCCCTCTCTGTAGATCTCACATTTTATGAGGGACCACAGGTTCTCTATGGGGTTCAGATCAGGTGAACAAGGGGGCCATGTCATTTTTTCTCCTTTGAGACCTTTACTGGCCAGCCACGCTGTGGAGTAGTTGGAGGCATGTGACGGAGCATTGTCCTGCATGAAAATCATGTTTTTCTTGAACGATACAGACTTCTTCCTGTACCACTGCTTGAAGAAGTTGTCTTCCAGAAACTGGCAGTAGGGTCTGGGAGTTGAGCTTCACTCCATCCTCAACCCGAGAAGGTCCCACAAGTTCATCTTTGATGATACCAGCCCATACCAGAACCCCACCTCCACCTTGCTGGCATCGGAGTCGGAGTGGAGCTGTCTGCCCTTTACTGATCCAGCCTCTGGCCCATCAAGAGTCACTCTTATTTCATCAGTCTATAAAACCTTTGAAAAGTCAGTCTTAAGATATTTCATGGCCCAGTCTTGACGTGTTATCATATGTTTCTTGTTCAAAGGTAGTTGTTTTTTAGCCTTCCTGACCTTGGCTATGTCCCTGAATATTGCACACCTTGTGCTTTTTGTTACTCCAGTAACGTTGCAGCTCTGAAATATGGCAAAACTGGTGGCAAATGGCATCTTGGCAGCATCATGCTTGATTTTCCTCAATTCATGGGCAATTATTTAACACCTTTTTGCCCAACACGCTTCTTGCGACCCTGTTGGCTATTTGCCATGAAACGCTTGATTGTTCGGTGATCACGCTTCAAAAGTTTGGCAATTTCAAGACTGCTGCATCCCTCTGCAAGACATCTCACAATTTTGGACTTTTCAGAGCCCGTCAAATCTCTCTTCTGACCCATTTTGCCAAAAGAAAGGAAGTTGCCTAATAATTAAGCACACCTTATATAAGGTTTTGATGTCATTAAACAACACCCATCCTCATTACAGAGATGCACAGCACCTGATTTACTTAATTGGTAGTTGGCTCTCATGCCTGAACAGCTTGGAGTAGGACAACAAGTATCATGTGATCAAAATACAACTTGCCTAATAATTTTGCACACAGTGTATAAAGAAATGATACTGACTTACCATAGTATACACTGCACTCATTTCCTGTATTAATTGCACCTGTTTGAATTTGTTACCAGTATAAAAGACACCTGTCCAAACAATCAATCACACTCCAGCCTGTCCACCATGGCCAAGATCAAAGAGCTAAGGACACCAGAGACAAAATTGTACACCTGCACAAGGCTGGGATGGGCTACAAGACAATAGGAAAGCAGCTTGGTGAGGAGGCAACAACTGTTGGCACAATTATTGGAAAATAGAAGAAACACAAGATGACTGTCAATCTTCCTCGGTCTGGGGCTCTGTGCAAGATCTCGTCGCATGGGGAAAGGAGGATTCTGAGAAAGGTCAGGAATCAGTCCAGGACTACGAGGGAGGACCAGGTAACTGGCCTGAAGAGAGCTGAGACCACAGTAGTAAACATTACCATTTGTAACACACTACACCGTCATGGATTAAAATCCTGCAGGGCACGCAAGGTCCCCCTCGTCACGCCAGTACATGTCCAGGCCCATTGAAGTTGGCCAATGATCATCTGGATGAACCAGAGAAGGCATGGGAGAAGGTCATGTGGTCAGATGAGACCAAAATAGAACTTTTTGGTATCATCTCTAGTGATGAGCGAATAAGCTCGGATAACGTCTTATCTGAGCACGTGGGGGTGCAGGAATATTATGTCAAATTCTCTGTGGTTGCATGATTTGCAGCTGTTGGTTTAAACACATGTGGGGATTGACTAGTACGTAATATCAACATACGGTATGTTGAATCTAGCAGCCACAAATCACGCAGCCGCAGAGGCTTGAACATAATATACGAGCACGCCCACCTGCTTGGATAACACCCAAGCGTGCACAGATAAGATGTTATTCGAGCATGTTCGCTCATCACTAATCAACTCCACTCACCGTGTTTGCAGGAGAAGGATGAGTAAAACCCCAAGAACACAGTCCCAACCGTGAACCGTGGTGGAAACATCATACTTTGGGGGTGCTTTTCTTAAAAGGGAACATGACAACTGCACCGTATTGAAGGGAGGATGGATAGGGTCATGTATCGCGAGATTGTGACAAACAACCTCCTTCCCTCAGTAAGAGAAATGAAGATGGTCGTGGCTGGGGCTTCCAGCGTAATAATAACCCGAAACACACAGCCAGGGCAACTAAGGAGTGACTCCTTAAGAAGCCTTTCAAGATCCTGAAGTGTTCTAGACAGTTTCCAGATCTGAAACCAATAGAAATCATTGGAGGGAACTGAAATTCAATGTTGCCCAGCAGCAGTCCTGAAACCTGAAAGATCTGGAGAAGATCTGTATGGAGGAATGGGCCAAAATCCCTTCTGCAGTGTGTGCAATGTAGGTCGAGAACTACAGGACATGTCTGACCTAATTCTAAACAAAGGATTCTGTACCAAATATTAAGTTGTTTTTCTATTGTATAAAATAATTATTTCATGCAATAAAATGAAAATTAAATTATGTAAAAATCATACAGTGAGATTTATTTTTTTTTTTTAAGTTTTTGTCTCTCGCAGTTGAACTGTACCTACGATAAGAATTACAGACCTCTTTCATTCTTTGTAAGTGGAAAAACTTGCAAAATTGTCAGTGTATCAAATACTTAAAGGGAACCTGTCACCCCCCAGGCGTTTTTAACTAAAAGCCACCTTGTGCAGCACTAATGCTGCATTCTGTCAAGATGGCTCTTTTAGTTTGGGTCCCTGCAAAAGTTTTTTTCGGGCATGCACAGTTTGCGCTGCCCTTCGAACTTACAGCGCAGGCGCCGCAGCAGAACACACGGGCGACTGCTGTTTGTTGACTTCCTCAAAGTGGTCGCTGTTGCGGTTGCTGCTCCGACCGCGGAAGGTCGTCTGGGAAATGAGGGACACACCACGGTGGTCACTGACAAGGCGGTAAATCCGGGAGCTCCAGTGGAACGTTAATGAAGGCAGAGGAGGCGGAGCCCGGCGCGCAGAGTATTGAGTGACGGCTGTGAGGTGTTTCTGTCCAGGAGAAAAGACATGGCCCAAGTCTATTTCAAGGTATCAGGGACAAATTATAAAAAGCGAGTATTTCAGCACTTGCAGGGACCCGAACTAAAAGAGCCACCTTGACAGAATGCAGCATTAGTGTGGGTCTTTTAGTTAAAAATGCCTGGGAGGGTGGGGGCACAAGTCCCCTTTAATTTTCCACATTGCAATTTTTACCAATATACTACAGATGCATATACAAACCCAATTCCCAAAAAGTTGGGACACTGAATAAGATGAAAAGAAAACAAGTATGCAATACGTTGTAAATAGTATAGCCATATTTTATTCACAACAGAGCATACACCACATATCAGAAGATAAAAAAAATAGACATTTTTCCATTTCATTTGAAATTATTAACAGATTTAAAAACAGATGGCAGCAACAAATCTCAAAAAAATTGGGACGGGCTTAGCCCAGGCTGCAAATGTCTGGGAAATGAGGAGCCCAATTGCTGGAGTTTTGGGAGATTATGAACTGTTACTCAATAAAAAGACGACAAGGATTACTACAGGACTACTGCCAGGTGCGATCAGGACAGATATGAGATGGATGGCGACGAACTGGAAGTTAAAAACTAAGGGTAAGTTCACACTGGGCGTTTTTGCTGCTTTTTTTGCTGCAAAACCGGATTTCTTGGCAGCAAAGAAGCAGTGGCAAAAACGCAGGTTAAGGTGCATTTTTGGTGCGTTTTTGTGTCTCTGTCCATACTAATGTCCATTGACTTTTCTGCAGAAAAAAATTCTGCAAATAATGATACCTGCGTTTTTGCAGCGTTTTTTAAACACCCATTCAAGCCAATGGGTGAAAAACGCTGCAAAAACGCTGAAAGAAGTAACATGCTCCATGTCCAAAAAAAGTAGCAAAGCACAAAATCCTGATGACACAAAAAACCAATGTGTGTGCATGAGATTTCTAAAATATCATAGGCTTTGCTGGTACTGTAAAAAGCAGCTAAAAATTTGCATTAAAAAACGCAGCAAAAATGCCCAGTGTGAACATACCTTTACTCAGTTTGATGATAACATAAGAAGAGACGACACTGGAAGTCAATAGGAGAATGGCTATGTGCAAATCAACAACTGGACAAAGTCTTCACATTATATCACAACCAGCAGTGATCCTCAACCTACACAACCAGCTCTACCCTCTCCTAGTGTATCCTCACCCATCCCCTGTAGACTCGTGTGCAGGGTCCTCTCTCCTTCTGTACCTGTTGGTGCATTGTTATTGCTCATGTTTATTGTATGTGTCTATATTTGCCAACTTTTCACATGTAAATTGCCATGGAAAATAAAAAAACGTATAATAAATATCAAGGATCATTTTACTGGCGATGAAGACACACGGCTATAACATTGGTCTTTTCTGTGGTAACAAACAGATGCAAAACCTGGACAATAAAGAACCAAGAAATAAGAAGTATCGAAGCCTTTGAAATGTAATACTTGAGAAGAATGTTAAAAATACTACGGATGTTAACCCCTTCATGACCAGGGGATTTTTCGTTTTTCCGTGTTCGTTTTTCGCTCCCCTCCTTCCCAGAGCCATAACTTTTTTATTTTTCCGTCAATTTGGCCATGTGAGGGCTTATTTTTTGCGGGACGAGTTGTACTTTTGAACGACATCATTGGTTTTAGCATGTCGTGTACTAGAAAACGGGAAAAAAATTCCAAGTGCGGTGAAATTGCAAAAAAAGTGCAATCCCACATTGGTTTTTTGTTTGGCTTTTTTGCTAGGTTCACTAAATGCTAAAAATGACCTGCCATTATGATTCTCCAGGTCATTACGAGTTCATAGACACCAAACATGACTAGGTTATTTTTTATCTAAGTGGTGAAAAAAAATTCCAAACTTTGCTAAAAAAAAAAAAAAAAAAATTGCGCCATTTTCCGATACTCGTAGCGTCTCCATTTTTCGTGATCTGGGGTCGGTTGAGGGCTTATTTTTTGCGTGCCGAGATGACGTTTTTAATGATAGCATTTCGGTGCAGATACGTTCTTTTGATCGCCCGTTATTGCATTTTAATGCAATGTCGCGGCGACCAAAAAAACTTAATCCTGGCGTTTCGAGTTTTTTTCCCGCTACGCTGTTTAGCGATCAGGTTAATACTTTTTTTTATTTGATAGATCGGGCAATTCTGAGCGCGGCGATACCAAATATGCGTAGATTTGATATTTTTTTTATTGATTTATTTTGATTGGGGCGAAAGGGGGGTGATTTAAACTTTTATGTTTTTTTTATTTTTTTCACATTTTTTTAAACTTTTTTTTTTTTAACTTTTGCCATGCTTCAATAGCCTCCATGGGAGGCTAGAAGCAGGGACAGCACGATCGGCTCTGCTACATAGCAGCGATCTGCTGATCGCTGCTATGTAGCAGAATTGCACGTGTGCTGTGAGCGCCGACCACAGGGTGGCGCTCACAGCGACGGGCAATCAGTAACCATAGAGGTCTCAAGGACCTCTATGGCTACAATGGAGACGCATCGCCGACCCCCGGACATGTGACGGGGGTCGGCGATGACGTCATTTCCGGCCGCCCGGCCGGAAGCGGTAGTTAAATGCCGCTGTCTGCGTTTGACAGCGGCATTTAACTAGTTAATAGGTGCGGGCAGATCGCGATTCTGCCCGCGCCTATTACGGGCACATGTCAGCTGTTCAAAACAGCTGACATGTCCCGGCTTTGGTGCGGGCTCACCGCGGAGCCCTGCATCAAAGCAGGGGAGCCGGCATCGGACGGTATAGTACGTCCGATGCCGGTAAGGGGTTAAGAAAAACAAAAATTAATTTTTGGGGAAAAAAAAAAAATATCAAGCCAGACAAGTAATTCGAAGAAAGGATCACTAAGCTACGACTTGCCTACTTTGGACACATCATACGAGAAGCTAATCACTAAAGAAGGACATCATAGTTGGAAGAATAAAAGAACACGGTGAAGAGGGAGACCAGAAACCCAAAGTCTTGATATTATCGAGATAACGGTCAAGGTAAGGAAGACCCTGATGGACCTATCTAAGATAGCAAAACATCAAGGTTACTTACCGGTAGCCAGTTTATCCAGAACCCATGACAGCACACCTGAGAGAGGGGATCAGTCAGTCAGGACAGGAACCCTACTGAAAATAAGAGGGCGGTACCTCTCAGTCGCTTCAGTTGATTTACAGAGCATGAGAGGCCCGCCTGGTTAGTACTCATGGCAAAACCATCACCACATCATATGAACTAAAAAACACTGAAAACTATAGTGCACACCGAATGGATGATCATGGGGGGGGTCGGAGGGGGGAGATATACGGGTGCCATCATTGGTTCCGTAAAAACTGGCTACCGGTAAGTAACCTTGGTGTTTTCCGTTCCCCCTATGACAGCACATCTGAGAGACTTTTGTAGAATGAAACACCTTAGGGAGGGATCACCGCTTGCAGCACCCTTCTACCAAAGGTTAGGTCAGCAGTGGAGGATAGATCTAGCCGGTAGTGTTTGAAAAAAGTTGAGGGTGAGGACCAGGTAGCAGCCTTACAAATTTGATCAATTGATACCCCAGCTTTTTCTGCCCAGGAGGTAGCCACGGCTCTGGTGGATTGAGCGTTGATGCCTTCAGGAACCAGAGTGCCACTCGCAGAGTAGGATAAACTAATGGCCTCCCTGATCAATCTGGCAATGGTACTTTTAGCTACCCTGCACCCTCTTCTGCTACCCTGAAAGGCTACGAAAAGGATCTGGTATTTCCTTTACTGACTGGTTATGGATCTGTATTGTAACATGGACCTCCTTACGTCTAACGTATGGAACTTTTGTTCCCCAAGATTCCAAGGATTATTACAGAATGATGGTAAAGTAATCTCCTGACTCCAATGGAATTTAAGGACTACCTAGGGGACTTGACCCATCCTCTGTATCTAGCTATCGCCCTATATCACTTCTCCCCTATGCCTCCAAACTACTGGAACAACACGTCTACCTTGAACTGTCCTCCCATCTCTCTTCTTGCTCCCTCTTTGACCGCCTACAATCTGGCTTCCGGTCACACCATTCCACCGAAACTGCCCTAACTAAAGTCACCAATGACCTCTTAACCGCCAAGAGCAAGCGACACTACTCTGTCCTCCTCCTCCTCCTCGACCTGTCGGCTGCCTTTGACACATTGGACCATTCCCTATTATTACAAACCCTCTCATCCCTTGGCATCGCAGACTTGGCCCTATCCTGGATCTCATCATACCTAACAGACCGGACTTTCAGCGTCTCCCACTCACACACCACCTCCTCACCTCGCCCTCTATCTGTCGGAGTCCCACAAGGTTCAGTCCTTGGGCCCTTGCTCTTCTCCATTTACACCTTTGGCCTGGGACAGCTCATAGAATCTCATGGCTTTCAGTATCACCTCTATGCTGACGACACACAGATCTACATCTCTGGACCAGATATCACCTCCCTTCTAACAAGAATCCCTCAATGTCTGTCCACTATTTCATCCTTCTTCTCCGCTAGATTTCTGAAACTTAACATGGACAAAACAGAATTCATCATCTTTCCCCCATCTCACGCGACCCCCCCAATGAACCTATCCATTACAGTAAATGGCTGCCCACTCTCCCCAGTCCCACAAGCTCGCTGCCTCGGGGTAATCCTTGACGCTGATCTCTCCTTCAAACCACATATCCAAGCCCTTTCCACTTCCTGCCGACTTCAACTCAAAAATATTTCACGAATCCGTTCATTCCTCAACCATGAATCTGCAAAAACCCTAGTCCATGCCCTCATCATCTCTCGCCTTGACTACTGCAACCTCCTGCTCTGTGGCCTCCCCTCTAACACTCTCGCACCCCTCCAATCTATTCTAAACTCTGCTGCCCGACTAATCCACCTGTCCCCCCGCTATTCCCCGGCATCTCCCCTCTGTCAATCCCTTCACTGGCTCCCCATTGCCCAGAGACTCCACTACAAAACCCTAACCATGACGTACAAAGCCATCCACAACCTGTCTCCTCCATACATCTGTGACCTCGTCTCCCGGTACTTACCTACCCGCAACCTCCGATCCTCACAAGATCTCCTACTCTACTTCCCTCTTATCTCCTCTTCCCACAATCGTATACAAGATTTCTCTCGCGTATCACCCCTACTCTGGAACCCTCTACCACAACACATCAGACTCTCGCCTACCATCGAAACCTTCAAAAAGAACCTGAAGACCCACCTCTTCAGACAAGCCTACAACCTGCAGCTACCACCGATCGACCAAACCGCTGCATGACCATCTCTACCCTAACCTACTGTATTCTCACCCATCCCTTGTAGATTGTGAGCCTTCGCGGGCAGGGTCCTCATTCCTCCTGTACCAGTTATGACTTGTATTGTTTAAGATTATTGTACTTGTTTTCATTATGTATACCCCTCCTCTCATGTAAAGCGCCATGGAATAAATAGCGCTATAACAATAAATAATAACAATAATAATAAGCCGGATCTGGTCTTAGAACTATTCAGTCTTCAAAAATTTGAGTATATGGAGGGCATATAGACAGGGCCTGTAAATCACCCACCCTACGGGCTGTTGTTAAGGCTACCAGTAGCACTGTTTTAAGAGTAACTTTGGTGACAATTCCTACAAAGGCTCAAAGGGGTCTCTGGTTAAGGACTCTAAGACTAGATTCAGATCCCAGGTAGGGATTTTCGGGATAACATCTAGAATCTATGGTAGAACATGGAAGAAGTTTCTCGACTTCCTGGGTGAACCGTTGGGGATATGAATTTCTGCAAGCAGGGTTGCAGCTCGGGTTAGCAACTAGCACCCTTAAGGTTCAAGTTTCAGCCTTTGGGGCCCTATATAACTGCAGTCTAGCATCAAATAGGTGGGTTTCACGGTTCATAAAGTCCCGTAGTAGATCTAGGCCGTTCATTATCCCGAAAATCTTTATCCATCAACCTTTTCCCTTGTACACATCATTTCCTCAGAATCTCTTAATTTTTTTGATATTATGTACTGTAGATGGTGGAATATTAAAAGTTTTTGCAATTGTATGTTTTCCTGACGTTGACCATGTTTGTTTCTGAAAAACTGCCTCACCAACATGCTATTTTTATACACAGTATGTAACTAAGTTGAAAATGTATTAGTATTAGTTACTTTTCCAGCCTTTTGTTAACCATGTGGAGAATTGTTTGAAATGTAAAGGTGTGCCATATAGTGCTCTGCACCGTTCATTATTGCCCCATAGATGTACCATAGAAAGGTGTGCCATATAGTGCTCTGCACCGTTCATTATTGCCCCATAGCTGTGCCATATAGTGCTCTGCACCGTTCATTATTGCCCCATAGCTGTGCCATATAGTGCTCTGCACCGTTCATTATTGCCCCATAGCTGTGCCATATAGTGCTCTGCACCGTTCATTATTGCCCCATAGCTGTGCCATATAGTGCTCTGCACCGTTCATTATTGCCCCATAGCTGTGCCATAAAGTTCTCTGCACTGTTCATTATTGCCCCATAGATGTACCATAGAAAGGTGTGCCATACAGTGCTCTGCACCGTTCATTATTGCCCCATAGCTGTGCCATATAGTGCTCTGCACAGTTCATTATTGCCCCATAGCTGTGCCATATAGTGCTCTGCACCGTTCATTATTGGCCCAATAGCTGTGCCATATAGTGCTCTGCACCGTTCATTATTGCCCCATAGCTGTGCCATAAAGTGCTCTGCAGCGTTCATTATTGCCCCATAGAAAGGTGTGCCATATAGTGCTCTGCACCGTTCATTATTGCCCCATAGCTGTGCCATATAGTGCTCTGCACCGTTCATTATTGCCCCATAGCTGTGCCATATAGTGCTCTGCAGCGTTCATTATTGCCCCATAGAAAGGTGTGCCATATAGTGCTCTGCACCGTTCATTATTGCCCCATAGCTGTGCCATATAGTGCTCTGCACCGTTCATTATTGCCCCATAGCTGTGCCATATAGTGCTCTGCACCGTTCATTATTGCCCCATAGCTGTGCCATATAGTGCTCTGCACCGTTCATTATTGCCCCATAACTGTGCCATATAGTGCTCTGCACCGTTCATTCTTGCCCCATAGCTGTGCCATATAGTGCTCTGCACCGTTCATTCTTGCCCCATAGCTGTGCCATATAGTGCTCTGCACCGTTCATTTTTGCCCCATAGATGTTCCGTATAAAGCTGTGCCATTGCTGCTGCTGCAATAATAAAAAAATGCCATACTCTCTTGCTTGAAGCTCCTCAGCGTCCCGTCCCGACGTCTCTCTGCACTGACTGATCAGGCAGAGGGCGGCGCGCACACTATATGCGTCATCGCGCCCTTTGACCTGAACAGTCAGTGCAAGAGGACGCGAAGACAGAGCGGCGCCCGGCGTGTGGAACGCGGACAGGTGAATATAAAATACTCACCTAGTCCCGGCGCTCCTGACGCTGCCCCTGCCTGTCACACTGTCTTCGGGTGCCGCAGCTCTTCCTGTCAGCGGTCACTGGCACCGCTCAGAGGAATGAATATGTGGCTCCACCCCTATGGGAGTGGAGTCTATATTCATTTCTCTAATGAGCGGTCCCACGTGACCACTGAACAGGGGAAGAGCTGCGGCACCCGGAGACCGTGGGAAGGGCAGGGGGAGCGTCAGGAGCGCCGGGACTAGGTGAGTGAGTATGCCTCAGCGCCCTCTCCCCCTCACCTGCTGACCCTGCCGCGCACCGTGACTCGAGTATAAGCCGAGAGGGGCACTTTCAGCCCAAAAATTTGGGCTGAAAATCTCAGCTTATACTCGAGTATATACGGTAAATAATCCATACCATAGTGTGTGTTCGCCCGCTCGGCCAAGTGTCCAGCTCTTTAGTCCTTGGCAAAGACAAACAACACTGGAGGTCTGTTCACCTCCACTCACATGCATTAAATGAGACAACTAGTCTCCTTTTTATCTGCCATACCCTGCCCCGATGGGGATATGTGAGCAGCTAGTCCCACCCATGTTTCGGAGTGCTCGTAAACCAGGACCTGACACGCCCTATTAACTCTGTCAGCACTATACCTGCTGGAGTCTGCATTTCCGGGCTTATATCACCGAGGCTACCAACCTGGATGATACATAGAGTTGTGTGAAATAGTGCTTGCTCACTTCCCGATTTCCTATTCTTTTGCATGTTGCCACACCTAAATATTTCAGATCAACAAAGAAATTTAAATATTAGACAAAGATAACACAAAATGCAGTATTTAAATGAGGGTATCTATAAAGGGAGAAAAATCCAAACCTACAAGGTCTTGCTGTGTGAAAAAGTGTTTGCCCTCCACCCCCTTAAAACATAAATTAACCCCTTCCCGACCTGTGACACAACGTATGCGTCATGAAAGTCGGTGCCAATCCGACCTGTGACGCATATGCTGAGTCACAGAATGATCGCGTCCCTGCAGATTCGGTGAAAGGGTTAACTCCCATTTCACCCGATCTGCAGGGACACGGGGAGTGGTAGTTTAGCCCAGGGGGGGTGGCTTCACCCCCCCGTGGCTACGATCGCCCTGATTGGCTGTTGAAAGTGAAACTGCCAATCAGAGCGATTTGTAATATTTCACCTATTATAACTGGTGAAATATTACAATCCAGCCATCGCCGATGCTGCAATATCATCGGCCATGGTTGGAAACACTGATGTGCCCCCACCCCACCGATCGCCCCCCCAGCCCTCCGATCTGTCCTTTACACTGCTCCGCTCCCCTCCGTCCTCCTGTCCGCTCCCCCCCGTGCTCTTGTCCGCTCACCCCCGTGCTCCAATCACCCCCCCGTGCTCCAACCACCCCCCCTGCACTCCGATCCACCCCCCCTGCAGTCCGATCCACCCCCGATGCTCCAATGCACACCCCCGTGCTCCGATCCACCCCCCGTGCTCCGATTTACCCCCCCATGCTCCGATCCACCCCCCGTGTTCCCCCCCCCACCCCATCATACTTACCGAGCCTCCCGTTGTCCGTCCGTCTTCTTTCCTGGGCGCCGCCATCTTCCAAAATGGCGGGCACATGCGCAGTGCGCCCGCCGAATCTGCCGGCCGGCAGATTCGTTTCAAGTGCATTTTGATCACTGCGATAAAACCTATCGCAGTGATCAAAATAAAAAAAATACTGAATGACCCCCCCCCCCTTTGTCACCCCCATAGGTAGGGACAATAATAAAATAAAGATTTTTTTTTTTCTTCCACTAAGGTTGGGGTAAGAACTAGGGTTAGGGTTTCGGTATGTGCACACGTATTCTGGTCCTCTGCGGATTTTTCCGCTGCGGATTTGATAAATCCGCAGTGCTAAACCACTGCGGATTTATGGCAGATTTACCGCGGTTTTTCTGCGCATTTCACTGCAGTTTTACAACTGCGATTTTCTATTAGAGCAGTTGTAAAACCGCTGTGGAATCCGCAGAAAGAAGCGACATGCTGCGGAATGTAAACCGCTGCATTTCCGTGCAGTTTTTCTGCAGCATGTGTACAGCGATTTTTGTTTTCCATAGGTTTACATTGAACTGTAAACTCATGGGAAACTAATGCGGATCCGCAGCGTTTTCCGCAGCGTGTGCACATACCTTTAGAATTAGGCCATGTGCACACGGTGCGGATTTGGCTGCAGATCCGCAGCAGTGTTCCATCAGGTTTACAGTACCAAGTATACCTATGGAAAACCAAATCCGCTGTGCCCATGGTGCGGAAAATACCACGCGGAAACGCTGCGTTGTATTTTCCGCAGCATGTCAATTCTTTGTGCGGATTCCGCGGCGTTTTACACCTGTTCATCAATAGGAATCCGCAGGTGAAATCGGCACAAAAAAACACTGGAAATCCACGGTAAATCCGCAGGTAAAACGCAGTGCCTTTTACCCGCGGATTTTTCAAAAATGATGCTGAAAAATCTCACACGAATCCGCAACGTGGGCACATAGCCTTACGGTTAGGGTTAGGTTGGAATTAGGGTTGTGGTCAGGGTTAGGGTTGTGATTAGGGTTATGGCTACAGTTGGGATTAGGGTTAGGGGTGTGTTGGAGTTAGTGTTGGAGGTAGAATTGAGGGGTTTCCACTGTTTAGGCACATCAGGGGTCTCCAAACGCAACATGGCGCCACCATTGATTCCAGCCAATCTTGTATTCAAAAAGTCAAATGGTGCTCCTTCACTTCCGAGCCCCGACGTGTGCCCAAACAGTGGTTTACCCCCACATATGGGGTACCAGCATACTCAGGACAAACTGCGCAACAATTACTGGGGTCCAATTTCTCCTGTTACCCTTGTGAAAATAAACAAATGCGTGCTAAAACATCATTTTTGAGGAAAGAAAAATGATTTTTTATTTTTACAGGCTCTGCGTTGTAAACGTCTGTGAAGCACTTGGGGGTTCAAAGTGCTCACCACACATCTAGATAAGTTCCTTTCGGGGTCTAGTTTCCAAAATGGGGTCACTTGTGGGGGGTTTCTACTGTTTAGCCACATCAAGGGCTCTGCAAACGCAACGTGACGCCCGCAGAGCATTCCATCAAAGTCTGCATTTCAAAACGTCACTACTTCACTTCCAAGCCCCGGGATGTGCCCAAACAGTAGTTTACCCCCACATATGGGGTATCACCGTACTCAGGAGAAACTGGACAACAAATTTTGGGGTCAAATTTCTCCTGTTACCCTTGGGAAAATAAAAAATTGCAGGCTAAAAGATCATTTTTGAGAAAATAATTTTTTTTTTATTTTCATGGCTCTGCGTTATAAACTTCTGTGAAGCACCTGGGGGTTTAAAGTGCTCAATATGCATCTAGATAAGTTCCTTGGGGGGTCTAGTTTCCAAAATGGGGTCACTTGTGGGGGAGCTCCAATGTTTAGGCACACAGGGGCTCTCCAAACGCGACATGGTGTCCGCTAACAATTGGAGCTAATTTTCCATTCAAAAAGTCAAATGGCGCGCCTTCCCTTCAGAGCCCTGCCGTGTGCCCAAACAGTGGTTTACCCCCACATATGAGGTATCGGCGTACTCGGGAGAAATTGTCCAACAAATTTTAGGATCCATTTTATCCTATTGCCCATGTGAAAATGAAAAAAATGAGGCTAAAAGAATTTTTTTGTGAAAAAAAAAGTACTTTTTCATTTTTACGGATCAATTTGTGAAGCACCTGGGGGTTCAAAGTGCTCACTATGCATCTAGATAAGTTCCTTGGGGTGTCTAGTTTCCAAAATGGGATCACTTGTGGGGGAGCTCCAATTTTTAGGCACACGGGGGCTCTCCAAACGTGACATGGTGTCCGCTAAAGAGTGGAGCCAATTTTTCATTCAAAAAGTCAAATGGCGCTCCTTCCCTTCCAAGCCCTGCGCCCAAACAGTGGTTTACCCCTACATATGAGGTATCAGCGTACTCAGGACAAATTGGACAACAACTGTCGTGGTTCAGTTTCTCCTTTTACCATTGTGAAATCAAAAAAATTGTTGCTAAAATATAATTTTTGTGACTGAAAAGTTAAATGTTCATTTTTTCCTTCCATGTTGCTTCTGCTGCTGTGAAGCACCTGAAGGGTTAATAAACTTCTTGAATGTGGTTTTGTGTACCTTGAGGGGTGCAGCTTTTTGTGAAAATTTCGAAATTTTCGCCAAATTTCCGTTTTTATCACAAATAAACACATAATTTATTGACCTAAATTTACCACTAACATGAAGCCCAATATGTCACGAAAAAACAATCTCAGAACCGCTAGGATCCGTTGAAGCGTTCCTGAGTTACTACCTCATAAAGGGACACTGGTCAGAATTGCAAAAAACGCCCAGGTCGTTAAGGTCAAAATAGGCTGGGTCATGAAGGGGTTAACTGTGGTTTATCACATCTTTGGGAAGTAGACTTAAAATTCCCTAGCCACACCCAGGTCTGATTACTACCACACCTGTTCTCAACCAAGAAATAATTTAAATAGGACCTGACTGAAAGCGAAGACCAAAAGATCCTCAAAAGCTAGACATCATGCCGTGACCCAAAGGAATTTTGGAACAAATGAGAAAATTAATTGGAGATCCACCAGTCTGAAAAAGGTTATAAAGCCATTTCTAAAGCTTTGGCACTCCAGCAAACCACAGTGAGCGCTATTATCCACAAATGCTGAAAACATGGAACAGTGGTGAACCTTCCCAGGAGTGGCCTGCTGACCAAAATTACCCCAAGAGTGCAGCACTGACTCATCCAAGAGGTAACGATAGACCCCACAACAACATCTAAAGAACTGCAGGCCTCACCTGCTTCAGTTAAGGTCAGTGTTCATGACTCCACCATAAGAAAGACTGCCATGCAGACCATTTTTGCCCAGAGTGCCAAGACAAAAACCACTGCTGAGCAATAAAAACAAAGGCTTGTCTCTGTTTTGCCAGAAACCATCTTGATGAATCCCAAGACTTTTGGGAGAATACTCTGTGGACTGACTAGACAAAAGTTGAACTTTTGGGAAGCTGTGTGTCCCATTATATCTGATGTAAAAGTAACACAGCATTTCAGAAAAGGAGCATCATACCAACGGTAAAATTGTCACCACAATATAGGAAAGGCTAAGTGCAACATTAAGGGATAAGGGAAAGGGAATCAAACACTAGGGAACAACAATAAAATATGGTGGTGGTAGTGTGATGGTCTGCGGCTGTTTTTCTGCTTCAGGACTTGGAAGACTTGCTTGTGGTAAATGGAACCATGAATTCTGCTGTCTAGCAAAGATCATGTCCTGCTATTTGTTCTTGACCTCAAGCTGAAGCATACTTGGGATATGCAGCAGGACATCGATCCAAAACACACCAGCAAGTCTACCTCTGAATGACTTAAGAAAAAGACAGTTAATGCTCTGAAACCCTCCAATGTGGCTGAATTACAACAATTCTGCAAAGATGAGTGGGTCAAAATTCCTGCAGAACGTTATAAAATACCGATTGAACGTTATCGCATTACACTTGATTGCAGCTGTTGCTGCCAAGGGTGGCCCAACCAGTTATTAGATTTAGGGGGCCATAATTTTTTTCACACAGGGTCCTGTAGGTTTGGATTTCCTTTTCCCTTAATAATAAAGACTTTCATTTAAAAACTGCATTTTGTGTTTAGTTGTGTTATTATATTTGTCTAATATTCATATTCGTTGGAGACCTTATACACTTAATTGTGCCAAACATGCAAAAGAATAAGAAATCAGGAAGAGGCGAACACTTTCACACAACTGTATCTCTCCTCTAGGACCTGTATGGTGGTCATCTTAGAATGAGTTGTTTAAAATGGGAATAAAATTGTTTACTACTTTTGGTATGTGCTCTATGGTCTGCTATGAATAAAACAGATTTCTAAATTACTACATTCATATTTTCTTTACATTATATGCAGAATCACAACTTTTTTGGAATTATGGTTGTAAATAGTACTGACTTAAGTGTCATAACTTGCACTATTGTACTAGAGTCAGCTGGACTGCATATGAGGCCAAAGGACGGGCAGCGCTCACTGCGCCTGCCCAAGGCATAACAAAAGAGAGCAGGCGCCGGCTGATTTCAAAACAGCGCTGAGGAGGCGGCGCCAAGAAGATTTGAGTGACGGCTGTGTGGAGTCTGCAGCAGGGGGGAAAGGCCTGCCTCCTTGACTGAAGAAAAGGTATTTAGGACAAATTACAAAACTGATTATTTCGGCAGTTACAGTACCCAGAACTAAAAGAGCCACCTTGTCAGAATGCAGCATTCCAGAACGTGGCACTGCCATGGGGCCGACGTGTGCACCCTCTTATGCCAATCTTTTTCTGGGGTTCTGGGAGAGGGGTGTGTTTCAGGAAGGCGCACGCTCCATCCCCCAGGTTCTGGGCTATTACGTTTCTCGACATTAGGTTGCTTGTTCAGGAAGATGGGGCTATACATACTGATGTTTTCCGAAAGGAAACATCGGTAAATGCCCTTCTTCATGCATCCTCCTCTCATACCAGCTGAACAATTGGGGCCATCCCCATTGGTCAAATTTTACGTGCGAGGAGAATTTGCACATCTGAGGAAGCGTTTGAGAGACAGTCCGTGGACCTTGGGGAGAGGTTCCGGGCACGGGGATATAGTAAGAGAAGCATAAAGCGTGGCTATGCCTGTGCCAGGAACTCAAGGAGACATGATCTCCTTGTGGGGAAAAAGGAAGAAAGATTTAATAAACCACAGGAACAATCTAAGATAAATCACTACCTATAACCATCAATGGGAAACCATACGTAGCATCATGAGTAGACACTGGTCAATTCTTAAGGCACCTTCACACTCAGCGACGCTGCAGCGATACCGACAACGATGTCGATCGCTGGAGAGCTGTCACACAGACAGCTCTCCAGCGACCAACGATGCCGGTAACCAGGGTAAACATCGGCCGCGATTAGTAACCCGATGTTTACCCTGGTTACCATCGTAAAAGTAAAAAAAACAAACACTACATACTTACATTCCGCTGTCTGTCCCCGGTGCTGTGCTTTCCTGCACTGACTGTAAGCACAGCGGCCGGAAAGCAGAGCGGTGACGTCACCGCTGTGCTTTCCGGCTGGCCGGCGCTCACAGCCAGTGCAGAGAAGCACAGTGCCGGAAATTTTGAAATCTGCGGACTGTATGCATCTGCTCCCGCATTTGCTATCACATGACTAACACCGGAATGCAGAGCTCCTCCCTTACATATAGGATTTCTTTCTATTTCCCTTTTGTTTTGTCTTCCATGGCATAACCGGGCGTGTGCGCATGCCTGCTGTGCCCGTGTCCTTGGCGCATCTTTCCGGCATCCGTCAGTGACGCGGCCGGTCTGTGACGTCACGAGGGATTTCCCTCTGACCATCTGTGTCACATGGGAGGCTTGGGGGAGTGGTGCCCATATGGGACTCGGGATCCAGTGCGCATGCGCCGTCTAATTGCGCCGCTGATGCTGGACACATGAAGAATGTAGTTATAAGGGTGGAGGGTTTTTGTGTCACACACAGCCATGGTCCCCCCAAGGAAGCCCACGCGAAACGAGCGTCGGGACTGTCTGGATGCATTCACTGACAGCCTTATATGGGTAAGCAGGATTTGATTTTTCTGGTCTGGTGACACGGTGGGTATACTATGTGATCAGGGGGCGGAATGCTCTGAACAGCAGATTTGTGCACACTTCCTCCTGTCCCACCCGCTTGCCCTCTAGATATATTTTGTGGTACGCTAGGTTATGGTTATCAGAACCAAATGTTTACTTTGGCTCTTTATTTTAATGCACAATGCACTTTAGCGATACTACTGGATACATCATTTCCTGTTTGCTAGCCTTACATATACTCAGTGTTTGCCTGTTCATGTGGCTTAACGCATGAAGACCCCCTTTGTGTGTACTTTGTCCATGATAAGCTGTTTTAACATGTTATTTTTTTGTGTTACTAGTTTGTTGGATTTTTTGATTTTGTTAATTCTGTGAATAAAGCTATTTCTATCATTCATTCATTCAATGTGGACATTACTCCATGAGTCTTTGTAGGAAATATGTATTTGGGAGTGTCCGTGATCAATATGATCATGTCCTTGTCATAGAGGTATTATACCCTAATTGACTTTAAATATGTATAGGTGGATTCTGTTTATATTATTATCTAAACAAGCCTGGTGCATTTTGGAAACAAGACCTGTGCTGTGGACCAATGAGGTTAAAACAGAACTCTTTGGCCAAAATGAGGTATGCGTGGAGAGAAAAAAAAAGGACACAGAATTTCAGGAAAATAACATCTCACCAACCATTAAAGGGAACCTGTCACCCCCAAAATGGAAGTTGAGCTAAGCCCACCGGCATCAGGGGCTTATCTACAGCATTCTGTAATGCTGTAGATAAGCCCCCGATGTATCCTGAAAGATGAGAAAAAGAGGTTAGATTATACTCACCAAGGGGCGTTCCCGCTGCGGTCTGGTCCGATGGGCGTCGCAGTTCAGGGCCTCCTATCTTCATAGGATGACGTCCTCTTCTTGTCTTCATGCTGCGGCTCAGGCGTACTTTGTCTGTCCTGTTGAGGGCAGAGCAAAGTACTGCACTGCGCAGGGCCTCTCTGACCTTTCCCGCAGCCTGCGCACTGCAGTACTTTGCTCTGCCCTCAACAGGACAGATAAAGTACGCCTGCGCCGAAGCTGCAGCGTGAAAACAAGAAGAAGACATGATCGTAAGATGGGAGGCCCCAGACCGCGACGCCCATCGGACCAGAACCGGACCGCTCCTGGGTGAGTATAATCTAACCTCTTTTTCTCATCTTTCAGGTAACATTGGCGGCTTATCTACAGCATTACAGAATGCTGTAGATAAGCCCCTGATACCGGTGGGCTTAGCTCAACTTCCATTTTGGGGGTGACAGGTTCCCTTTAAGCATGGAGGTGGATCAATCATGCTTTGGGGGTTGTGTTGCAGACAATGGCACAGGGAACATTTCACAGCTACAGGAAAGAATGGATTCAATGACATTTCAACAAATTCTTGATGCAAACATAACACCATCTGAAAAAAAGCTGACTTTTACAAATGGATAATGATCCTAAACACGTCAAAATCCACAACAGACTAACTCAAGGGGCAGGCTGAAGCTTCCGCAATGGGCCTCACAGTCCCCCAATCTGAACATCATTGAAAATGTGTGGCTAGACCTCAAAATAGCAGTGCACGCAAAACAACCCAGGAATCTCACACAACTGGAAGAATTTTCCAATGAAAAATGGTTGAGGGTATGTGCACACGTTGCGGATTTGCCTGTGGATCGGCAGCTGCGGACTTACAGCAGTTTTACATGTGTTGTACAGTACCATGTAAACCTATGGAAAACCAAATCCAAGGTGCCCATGCTGCGGAAAATATAGCGCGGAAAAATGTAAAAAATGAAAATACATTTTTTTGCCTAAAATACAAAGGAAATTTGTCATCTTTAACTTAAGGCCTTTTAGAAATAATTTCATCTGCAACTTGCTTAAATAATTTTACCAGGGGTGCCCAAATGTTTACCTGCCGCTGTAAATAGTACTGACTTCCCGTAACAAAACTGGTACTACTATACAACAGAACATATAACTAGTACTGACTTACTATAATAACTAGCACTACTAAACTATAGACAAATAGTACTCATACCGTAATATAACTTGCAATACTGTAAGGATACAGGCGCAAGTTGTGTATTTGCTTGCATTGATTTCCGCAAGGTGTCTGCCTCTCTTGGCAGAAAAAACGATGCGGAAAAATACGCTGTGCTTTTGGTGCATTTTTTCCCTGTGCATTCAATGGGTCAAAATCGCGCACAAACGCACAATAAATTGACATGTTGCAGATACGGACAGAAATGTACTGATCATGTGCACAGCACTTCAGGACTGTCATTGAATTACCTTGCGTAAGTACTCCATTGCATTTTTGGACCATTTATCCGTGGATAAACGCATCAAATACACAACATGCGCACACAGCCTAATACAGAGCATATAAATAGTACTGACTTACCATAATATAACTGGTTCTACTATGCCACAGACCACGCACATAATACAGCGTGCAATACTATACTACAGATGCATGTAAAAATACTGACTTACCGTAATGTAACTGGTACAATTATACTAGATATAAATAGTAATAAATCCCCATAATCCCTCACCTACTGTATCCTCACCCATCCCTTATAGATTGTGAGCCCTCGCGGGCAGGGTCTTCTCTCCTCCTGTACCAGTTATGACTTGTATTGTTCAAGATTATTGTACTTGTTTTTATTATGTATACCCCTCCTCACATGTAAAGCGCCATGGAATAAATGGCGCTATAACAATAAATAATAATAATATAACATACTTTATAAAATATAAATAGTACTGACTTACCATAATATAACTGGTACTATATACTACGGACAAAGCCTGACTTACCGTAATAACTAGTACTACTATAAGAATACAGAAATATATATATATATACACACACTTTTAGTAGTCCTGACTTCCTACACCCCGCAGGTGAGGCCATGCAGCCAGGTAGCCCGCTCCACACGCCCCAGTAGTACCAGAGGTGCCAGCAGCCCTTCCCCTGGTGCCCCCTCGGCCACATGCACACCATGCGGCTCCCGCACTGCTCGCCACGTCCCATTTTATTCATTTCCCAGCAGAACAAACAAGCTCTGCCCAAAATGGAGCGGATGGCGGATTTCCATTTTATGAGGAAACTTTGCGGACGTCGCCTTTTGCCTGGAGGACCGCGAATGGCCACGGTGGATGTTCCCTCTCCCCCCCAAATTAGCTGTTTAACCCCTTCCTTTTAAAGGGGCCTCTGCTGTGAGCGCAGCGTGCACGGGGCAGCGGAGCCGCTGCTGGGACTGGAGAAGATGCTACAATCCGCTGAATCACGGCTGCCCGCTCCGGGACATTCCTCATTTACCTCTTTGTTGTTTCCGGGGTGGCTGCAGCTTCCCGGGAGTGTGAGCAGCCTCATCTACATCCGAGGAGGGGGCACGGAGGACGGTTGTACGAGCAGTGCCCGAGATCCGCCTCCTCCCGCAGCTGCCTCGCACACACGCACAGTCACCGCTGTCAGAGGCGGCGGCGGGCGGTCCGGGGCGCGCCGGCAGCCATCTTGCATTTACCCACGAACTTCGACCCCGAATACACAGTATTCCTTAGGCCTTAGCCCGAGTGTGCGGTGGACGCGCCTAACGTCACTACATCACACAACGGTACAATGCGCGCTCCCGACACATGCAGCAGCCAGCTCTGTCGGGAGGGAGCGCTGGTGACTGCTGAGCAGTGTGAGCACAGCTAGTGTATTGTAGCACCTGACTAGAAGTGACCGCTCATTGTAGTCTATGGCACGGCGGGCTCCCCTCAGGCTGCTCTGTAGTGAGGCATGGCCTCGGGCTCCCCTCAGGCTGCTCTGTAGTGAGGCACGGCGGGCTCCCCTCAGGCTGCTCTGTAGTGAGGCATGGCCGCGGGCTCCCCTCAGGCTGCTCTGTAGTGAGGCATGGCGGCAGGCTCCCCTCAGGCTGCTCTGTAGTGAGGCACGGTGGGCTCACCTCAGGCTGCTCTGTAGTGAGGCATGGAGGTGGGCTCCCCTCAGGCTGCTCTGTAGTGAGGCACGGTGGGCTCACCTCAGGCTGCTCTGTAGTGAGGCATAGTGGGCTCCCCTCAGGCTGCTCTGTAGTGAGGCATGCTGGGCTCCCCTCAGGCTGCTCTGTAGTGAGGCACGGTGGGCTCCCCTCAGGCTGCTCTGAAGTGAGGCACGGTGGGCTCCCCTCAGGCTGCTCTGTAGTGAGGCATGGTGGGCTCCCCTCAGGCTGCTCTGTAGTGAGGCATGGTGGGCTCCCCTCAGGCTGCTCTGTAGTGAGGCACGGCGGGCTCCCCTCAGGCTGCTCTGTAGTGAGGCATGGCCTCGGGCTCCCCTCAGGCTGCTCTGTAGTGAGGCACGGCGGGCTCCCCTCAGGCTGCTCTGTAGTGAGGCATGGCCGCGGGCTCCCCTCAGGCTGCTCTGTAGTGAGGCATGGCGGCAGGCTCCCCTCAGGCTGCTCTGTAGTGAGGCACGGTGGGCTCACCTCAGGCTGCTCTGTAGTGAGGCATGGAGGTGGGCTCCCCTCAGGCTGCTCTGTAGTGAGGCACGGTGGGCTCACCTCAGGCTGCTCTGTAGTGAGGCATAGTGGGCTCCCCTCAGGCTGCTCTGTAGTGAGGCATGCTGGGCTCCCCTCAGGCTGCTCTGTAGTGAGGCACGGTGGGCTCCCCTCAGGCTGCTCTGAAGTGAGGCACGGTGGGCTCCCCTCAGGCTGCTCTGTAGTGAGGCATGGTGGGCTCCCCTCAGGCTGCTCTGTAGTGAGGCATGGTGGGCTCCCCTCAGGCTGCTCTGTAGTGAGGCATGGCGGCGGGCTCCCCTCAGGCTGCTCTGTAGTGAGGCAAGGCGGCGGGCTCCCCTCAGGCTGCTCTGTAGTGAGGCACGGCGGCGGGCTCCCCTCAGGCTGCTCTGTAGTGAGGCATGGTGGGCTCCCCTCAGGCTGCTCTGTAGTGAGGCACGGCGGCGGGCTCCCCTCAGGCTGCTCTGTAGTGAGGCACGGCGGTGGGCTCCCCTCAGGCTGCTCTGTAGTGAGGCACGGCGGCGGGCTCCCCTCAGGCTGCACTGTAGAGAGGCACGGCGGTGGGCTCCCCTCAGGCTGCTCTGTAGTGAGGCACGGCGGCGGGCTCCCCTCAGGCTGCTCTGTAGTGAGGCACGGCGGCGGGCTCCCCTCAGGCTGCTCTGTAGTGAGGCATGGCGGCGGGCTACCCTCAGGCTGCTCTGTAGTGAGGCACGGCGTCGGGCTCCCCTCAGGCTGCTCTGTAGTGAGGCATGGTGGGCTCTCCTCAGGCTGCTCTGTAGTGAGGCACGGCGGTGGGCTCCCCTCAGGCTGCTCTGTAGTGAGGCACGGCGGTGGGCTCCCCTCAGGCTGCTCTGTAGTGAGGCACGGCGGCGGGCTCCCCTCAGGCTGCTCTGTAGTGAGGCATGGTGGGCTCCCCTCAGGCTGCTCTGTAGTGAGGCATGGTGGGCTCCCCTCAGGCTGCTCTGTAGTGAGGCACGGCGGCGGCCTCCCCTCAGGCTGCTCTGTAGTGAGGCATGGCGGCGGGCTCCCCTCAGGCTGCTCTGTAGTGAGGCATGGTGGCGGGCTCCCCTCAGGCTGCTCTGTAGTGAGGCATGGCGGCGGGCTCCCCTCAGGCTGCTCTGTAGTGAGGCATGGTGGGCTCCCCTCAGGCTGCTCTGTAGTGAGGCACGGCGGCGGGCTCCCCTCAGGCTGCACTGTAGAGAGGCACGGCGGCGGGCTCCCCTCAGGCTGCTCTGTAGTGAGGCACGGCGGCGGGCTCCCCTCAGGCTGCTCTGTAGTGAGGCATGGCGGCGGGCTCCCCTCAGGCTGCTCTGTAGTGAGGCACGGCGGTGGGCTCCCCTCAGGCTGCTCTGTAGTGAGGCACGGCGGCGGGCTCCCCTCAGGCTGCTCTGTAGTGAGGCATGGTGGGCTCCCCTCAGGCTGCTCTGTAGTGAGGCAAGGCGGCGGGCTCCCCTCAGGCTGCTCTGTAGTGAGGCATGGCGGCGGGCTCCCCTCAGGCTGCTCTGTAGTGAGGCACGGCGGTGGGCTCCCCTCAGGCTGCTCTGTAGTGAGGCACGGCGGCGGGCTCCCCTCAGGCTGCTCTGTAGTGAGGCATGGTGGGCTCCCCTCAGGCTGCTCTGTAGTGAGGCACGGCGGCGGGCTCCCCTCAGGCTGCACTGTAGAGAGGCACGGCGGCGGGCTCCCCTCAGGCTGCTCTGTAGTGAGGCACGGCGGCGGGCTCCCCTCAGGCTGCTCTGTATTGAGGCACAGCGGACTCCCCTCAGGCTGCTCTGTAGTGAGGCACGGTGCGCTCCCCTCAGGTTGCTCTGTAGTGAGGCACAACGGACTCCCCTCAGGCTGCTCTGTAGTGAGGCACGGTGGGCTCCCCTCAGGCTGCTCTGTAGCGAGGCATGGAGGCGGGCTCCCCTCAGGCTGCTCTGTAGTGAGGCACAGCAGACTCCCCTCAGGCTGCTCTGTAGTGAGGCACGGTGGGCTCCCCTCAGGCTGCTCTGTAGTGAGGCACAGCGGACTCCCCTCAGGCTGCTCTGTAGTGAGGCACGCTGGGCTCCCCTCAGGCTGCTCTGTAGTGAGGCATGGCGGCGGGCTCCCCTCAGGCTGCTCTGTAGTGAGGCATGGCGGCGGGCTCCCCTCAGGCTGCTCTGTAGCGAGGCATGGAGGCGGGCTCCCCTCAGGCTGCTCTGTAGTGAGGCACGGTGCGCTCCCCTCAGGCTGCTCTGTAGTGAGGCACAGCGGACTCCCCTCAGGCTGCTCTGTAGTGAGGCACGGTGGGCTCCCCTCAGGCTGCTCTGTAGTGAGGCACAGCGGACTCCCCTCAGGCTGCTCTGTAGTGAGGCACGCTGGGCTCCCCTCAGGCTGCTCTGTAGTGAGGCATGGCGGCGGGCTCCCCTCAGGCTGCTCTGTAGTGAGGCATGGTGGGCTCCCCTCAAGCTGCACTGTAGAGAGGCACGGCGGCGGGCTCCCCTCAGGCTGCTCTGTAGTGAGGCACGGTGCGCTCCCCTCAGGCTGCTCTGTAGTGAGGCACAGCGGACTCCCCTCAGGCTGCTCTGTAGTGAGGCACGGTGCGCTCCCCTCAGGTTGCTCTGTAGTGAGGCACAGCGGACTCCCCTCAGGCTGCTCTGTAGTGAGGCACGGTGGGCTCACCTCAGGCTGCTCTGTAGTGAGGCATGGCGGCAGGCTCCCCTCAGGCTGCTCTGTAGTGAGGCACGGTGGGCTCACCTCAGGCTGCTCTGTAGTGAGGCATGGAGGTGGGCTCCCCTCAGGCTGCTCTGTAGTGAGGCACGGTGGGCTCACCTCAGGCTGCTCTGTAGTGAGGCATAGTGGGCTCCCCTCAGGCTGCTCTGTAGTGAGGCATGCTGGGCTCCCCTCAGGCTGCTCTGTAGTGAGGCACGGTGGGCTCCCCTCAGGCTGCTCTGAAGTGAGGCACGGTGGGCTCCCCTCAGGCTGCTCTGTAGTGAGGCATGGTGGGCTCCCCTCAGGCTGCTCTGTAGTGAGGCATGGTGGGCTCCCCTCAGGCTGCTCTGTAGTGAGGCATGGCGGCGGGCTCCCCTCAGGCTGCTCTGTAGTGAGGCAAGGCGGTGGGCTCCCCTCAGGCTGCTCTGTAGTGAGGCACGGCGGCGGGCTCCCCTCAGGCTGCTCTGTAGTGAGGCATGGTGGGCTCCCCTCAGGCTGCTCTGTAGTGAGGCACGGCGGCGGGCTCCCCTCAGGCTGCTCTGTAGTGAGGCACGGCGGTGGGCTCCCCTCAGGCTGCTCTGTAGTGAGGCACGGCGGCGGGCTCCCCTCAGGCTGCACTGTAGAGAGGCACGGCGGTGGGCTCCCCTCAGGCTGCTCTGTAGTGAGGCACGGCGGCGGGCTCCCCTCAGGCTGCTCTGTAGTGAGGCACGGCGGCGGGCTCCCCTCAGGCTGCTCTGTAGTGAGGCATGGCGGCGGGCTCCCCTCAGGCTGCTCTGTAGTGAGGCATGGTGGGCTCCCCTCAGGCTGCTCTGTAGTGAGGCATGGCGGCGGGCTCCCCTCAGGCTGCTCTGTAGTGAGGCAAGGCGGCGGGCTCCCCTCAGGCTGCTCTGTAGTGAGGCACGGCGGCGGGCTCCCCTCAGGCTGCTCTGTAGTGAGGCATGGTGGGCTCCCCTCAGGCTGCTCTGTAGTGAGGCACGGCGGCGGGCTCCCCTCAGGCTGCTCTGTAGTGAGGCACGGCGGCGGGCTCCCCTCAGGCTGCTCTGTAGTGAGGCACGGCGGCGGGCTCCCCTCAGGCTGCACTGTAGAGAGGCACGGCGGTGGGCTCCCCTCAGGCTGCTCTGTAGTGAGGCACGGCGGCGGGCTCCCCTCAGGCTGCTCTGTAGTGAGGCACGGCGGCGGGCTCCCCTCAGGCTGCTCTGTAGTGAGGCATGGCGGCGGGCTACCCTCAGGCTGCTCTGTAGTGAGGCACGGCGTCGGGCTCCCCTCAGGCTGCTCTGTAGTGAGGCATGGTGGGCTCTCCTCAGGCTGCTCTGTAGTGAGGCACGGCGGTGGGCTCCCCTCAGGCTGCTCTGTAGTGAGGCACGGCGGTGGGCTCCCCTCAGGCTGCTCTGTAGTGAGGCACGGCGGCGGGCTCCCCTCAGGCTGCTCTGTAGTGAGGCATGGTGGGCTCCCCTCAGGCTGCTCTGTAGTGAGGCATGGTGGGCTCCCCTCAGGCTGCTCTGTAGTGAGGCACGGCGGCGGCCTCCCCTCAGGCTGCTCTGTAGTGAGGCATGGCGGCGGGCTCCCCTCAGGCTGCTCTGTAGTGAGGCATGGTGGCGGGCTCCCCTCAGGCTGCTCTGTAGTGAGGCATGGCGGCGGGCTCCCCTCAGGCTGCTCTGTAGTGAGGCATGGTGGGCTCCCCTCAGGCTGCTCTGTAGTGAGGCACGGCGGCGGGCTCCCCTCAGGCTGCACTGTAGAGAGGCACGGCGGCGGGCTCCCCTCAGGCTGCTCTGTAGTGAGGCACGGCGGCGGGCTCCCCTCAGGCTGCTCTGTAGTGAGGCATGGCGGCGGGCTCCCCTCAGGCTGCTCTGTAGTGAGGCACGGCGGTGGGCTCCCCTCAGGCTGCTCTGTAGTGAGGCACGGCGGCGGGCTCCCCTCAGGCTGCTCTGTAGTGAGGCATGGTGGGCTCCCCTCAGGCTGCTCTGTAGTGAGGCAAGGCGGCGGGCTCCCCTCAGGCTGCTCTGTAGTGAGGCATGGCGGCGGGCTCCCCTCAGGCTGCTCTGTAGTGAGGCACGGCGGTGGGCTCCCCTCAGGCTGCTCTGTAGTGAGGCACGGCGGCGGGCTCCCCTCAGGCTGCTCTGTAGTGAGGCATGGTGGGCTCCCCTCAGGCTGCTCTGTAGTGAGGCACGGCGGCGGGCTCCCCTCAGGCTGCACTGTAGAGAGGCACGGCGGCGGGCTCCCCTCAGGCTGCTCTGTAGTGAGGCAAGGCGGCGGGCTCCCCTCAGGCTGCTCTGTATTGAGGCACAGCGGACTCCCCTCAGGCTGCTCTGTAGTGAGGCACGGTGCGCTCCCCTCAGGTTGCTCTGTAGTGAGGCACAACGGACTCCCCTCAGGCTGCTCTGTAGTGAGGCACGGTGGGCTCCCCTCAGGCTGCTCTGTAGCGAGGCATGGAGGCGGGCTCCCCTCAGGCTGCTCTGTAGTGAGGCACAGCAGACTCCCCTCAGGCTGCTCTGTAGTGAGGCACGGTGGGCTCCCCTCAGGCTGCTCTGTAGTGAGGCACAGCGGACTCCCCTCAGGCTGCTCTGTAGTGAGGCACGCTGGGCTCCCCTCAGGCTGCTCTGTAGTGAGGCATGGCGGCGGGCTCCCCTCAGGCTGCTCTGTAGTGAGGCATGGCGGCGGGCTCCCCTCAGGCTGCTCTGTAGCGAGGCATGGAGGCGGGCTCCCCTCAGGCTGCTCTGTAGTGAGGCACGGTGCGCTCCCCTCAGGCTGCTCTGTAGTGAGGCACAGCGGACTCCCCTCAGGCTGCTCTGTAGTGAGGCACGGTGGGCTCCCCTCAGGCTGCTCTGTAGTGAGGCACAGCGGACTCCCCTCAGGCTGCTCTGTAGTGAGGCACGCTGGGCTCCCCTCAGGCTGCTCTGTAGTGAGGCATGGCGGCGGGCTCCCCTCAGGCTGCTCTGTAGTGAGGCATGGTGGGCTCCCCTCAAGCTGCACTGTAGAGAGGCACGGCGGCGGGCTCCCCTCAGGCTGCTCTGTAGTGAGGCACGGTGCGCTCCCCTCAGGCTGCTCTGTAGTGAGGCACAGCGGACTCCCCTCAGGCTGCTCTGTAGTGAGGCACGGTGCGCTCCCCTCAGGTTGCTCTGTAGTGAGGCACAGCGGACTCCCCTCAGGCTGCTCTGTAGTGAGGCACGGTGGGCTCACCTCAGGCTGCTCTGTAGTGAGGCATGGCGGCAGGCTCCCCTCAGGCTGCTCTGTAGTGAGGCACGGTGGGCTCACCTCAGGCTGCTCTGTAGTGAGGCATGGAGGTGGGCTCCCCTCAGGCTGCTCTGTAGTGAGGCACGGTGGGCTCACCTCAGGCTGCTCTGTAGTGAGGCATAGTGGGCTCCCCTCAGGCTGCTCTGTAGTGAGGCATGCTGGGCTCCCCTCAGGCTGCTCTGTAGTGAGGCACGGTGGGCTCCCCTCAGGCTGCTCTGAAGTGAGGCACGGTGGGCTCCCCTCAGGCTGCTCTGTAGTGAGGCATGGTGGGCTCCCCTCAGGCTGCTCTGTAGTGAGGCATGGTGGGCTCCCCTCAGGCTGCTCTGTAGTGAGGCATGGCGGCGGGCTCCCCTCAGGCTGCTCTGTAGTGAGGCAAGGCGGCGGGCTCCCCTCAGGCTGCTCTGTAGTGAGGCACGGCGGCGGGCTCCCCTCAGGCTGCTCTGTAGTGAGGCATGGTGGGCTCCCCTCAGGCTGCTCTGTAGTGAGGCACGGCGGCGGGCTCCCCTCAGGCTGCTCTGTAGTGAGGCACGGCGGTGGGCTCCCCTCAGGCTGCTCTGTAGTGAGGCACGGCGGCGGGCTCCCCTCAGGCTGCACTGTAGAGAGGCACGGCGGTGGGCTCCCCTCAGGCTGCTCTGTAGTGAGGCACGGCGGCGGGCTCCCCTCAGGCTGCTCTGTAGTGAGGCACGGCGGCGGGCTCCCCTCAGGCTGCTCTGTAGTGAGGCATGGCGGCGGGCTACCCTCAGGCTGCTCTGTAGTGAGGCACGGCGTCGGGCTCCCCTCAGGCTGCTCTGTAGTGAGGCATGGTGGGCTCTCCTCAGGCTGCTCTGTAGTGAGGCACGGCGGTGGGCTCCCCTCAGGCTGCTCTGTAGTGAGGCACGGCGGTGGGCTCCCCTCAGGCTGCTCTGTAGTGAGGCACGGCGGCGGGCTCCCCTCAGGCTGCTCTGTAGTGAGGCATGGTGGGCTCCCCTCAGGCTGCTCTGTAGTGAGGCATGGTGGGCTCCCCTCAGGCTGCTCTGTAGTGAGGCACGGCGGCGGCCTCCCCTCAGGCTGCTCTGTAGTGAGGCATGGCGGCGGGCTCCCCTCAGGCTGCTCTGTAGTGAGGCATGGTGGCGGGCTCCCCTCAGGCTGCTCTGTAGTGAGGCATGGCGGCGGGCTCCCCTCAGGCTGCTCTGTAGTGAGGCATGGTGGGCTCCCCTCAGGCTGCTCTGTAGTGAGGCACGGCGGCGGGCTCCCCTCAGGCTGCACTGTAGAGAGGCACGGCGGCGGGCTCCCCTCAGGCTGCTCTGTAGTGAGGCACGGCGGCGGGCTCCCCTCAGGCTGCTCTGTAGTGAGGCATGGCGGCGGGCTCCCCTCAGGCTGCTCTGTAGTGAGGCACGGCGGTGGGCTCCCCTCAGGCTGCTCTGTAGTGAGGCACGGCGGCGGGCTCCCCTCAGGCTGCTCTGTAGTGAGGCATGGTGGGCTCCCCTCAGGCTGCTCTGTAGTGAGGCAAGGCGGCGGGCTCCCCTCAGGCTGCTCTGTAGTGAGGCATGGCGGCGGGCTCCCCTCAGGCTGCTCTGTAGTGAGGCACGGCGGTGGGCTCCCCTCAGGCTGCTCTGTAGTGAGGCACGGCGGCGGGCTCCCCTCAGGCTGCTCTGTAGTGAGGCATGGTGGGCTCCCCTCAGGCTGCTCTGTAGTGAGGCACGGCGGCGGGCTCCCCTCAGGCTGCACTGTAGAGAGGCACGGCGGCGGGCTCCCCTCAGGCTGCTCTGTAGTGAGGCAAGGCGGCGGGCTCCCCTCAGGCTGCTCTGTATTGAGGCACAGCGGACTCCCCTCAGGCTGCTCTGTAGTGAGGCACGGTGCGCTCCCCTCAGGTTGCTCTGTAGTGAGGCACAACGGACTCCCCTCAGGCTGCTCTGTAGTGAGGCACGGTGGGCTCCCCTCAGGCTGCTCTGTAGCGAGGCATGGAGGCGGGCTCCCCTCAGGCTGCTCTGTAGTGAGGCACAGCAGACTCCCCTCAGGCTGCTCTGTAGTGAGGCACGGTGGGCTCCCCTCAGGCTGCTCTGTAGTGAGGCACAGCGGACTCCCCTCAGGCTGCTCTGTAGTGAGGCACGCTGGGCTCCCCTCAGGCTGCTCTGTAGTGAGGCATGGCGGCGGGCTCCCCTCAGGCTGCTCTGTAGTGAGGCATGGCGGCGGGCTCCCCTCAGGCTGCTCTGTAGCGAGGCATGGAGGCGGGCTCCCCTCAGGCTGCTCTGTAGTGAGGCACGGTGCGCTCCCCTCAGGCTGCTCTGTAGTGAGGCACAGCGGACTCCCCTCAGGCTGCTCTGTAGTGAGGCACGGTGGGCTCCCCTCAGGCTGCTCTGTAGTGAGGCACAGCGGACTCCCCTCAGGCTGCTCTGTAGTGAGGCACGCTGGGCTCCCCTCAGGCTGCTCTGTAGTGAGGCATGGCGGCGGGCTCCCCTCAGGCTGCTCTGTAGTGAGGCATGGTGGGCTCCCCTCAAGCTGCACTGTAGAGAGGCACGGCGGCGGGCTCCCCTCAGGCTGCTCTGTAGTGAGGCACGGTGCGCTCCCCTCAGGCTGCTCTGTAGTGAGGCACAGCGGACTCCCCTCAGGCTGCTCTGTAGTGAGGCACGGTGCGCTCCCCTCAGGTTGCTCTGTAGTGAGGCACAGCGGACTCCCCTCAGGCTGCTCTGTAGTGAGGCACGGTGGGCTCACCTCAGGCTGCTCTGTAGTGAGGCATGGCGGCAGGCTCCCCTCAGGCTGCTCTGTAGTGAGGCACGGTGGGCTCACCTCAGGCTGCTCTGTAGTGAGGCATGGAGGTGGGCTCCCCTCAGGCTGCTCTGTAGTGAGGCACGGTGGGCTCACCTCAGGCTGCTCTGTAGTGAGGCATAGTGGGCTCCCCTCAGGCTGCTCTGTAGTGAGGCATGCTGGGCTCCCCTCAGGCTGCTCTGTAGTGAGGCACGGTGGGCTCCCCTCAGGCTGCTCTGAAGTGAGGCACGGTGGGCTCCCCTCAGGCTGCTCTGTAGTGAGGCATGGTGGGCTCCCCTCAGGCTGCTCTGTAGTGAGGCATGGTGGGCTCCCCTCAGGCTGCTCTGTAGTGAGGCATGGCGGCGGGCTCCCCTCAGGCTGCTCTGTAGTGAGGCAAGGCGGCGGGCTCCCCTCAGGCTGCTCTGTAGTGAGGCACGGCGGCGGGCTCCCCTCAGGCTGCTCTGTAGTGAGGCATGGTGGGCTCCCCTCAGGCTGCTCTGTAGTGAGGCACGGCGGCGGGCTCCCCTCAGGCTGCTCTGTAGTGAGGCACGGCGGTGGGCTCCCCTCAGGCTGCTCTGTAGTGAGGCACGGCGGCGGGCTCCCCTCAGGCTGCACTGTAGAGAGGCACGGCGGTGGGCTCCCCTCAGGCTGCTCTGTAGTGAGGCACGGCGGCGGGCTCCCCTCAGGCTGCTCTGTAGTGAGGCACGGCGGCGGGCTCCCCTCAGGCTGCTCTGTAGTGAGGCATGGCGGCGGGCTACCCTCAGGCTGCTCTGTAGTGAGGCACGGCGTCGGGCTCCCCTCAGGCTGCTCTGTAGTGAGGCATGGTGGGCTCTCCTCAGGCTGCTCTGTAGTGAGGCACGGCGGTGGGCTCCCCTCAGGCTGCTCTGTAGTGAGGCACGGCGGTGGGCTCCCCTCAGGCTGCTCTGTAGTGAGGCACGGCGGCGGGCTCCCCTCAGGCTGCTCTGTAGTGAGGCATGGTGGGCTCCCCTCAGGCTGCTCTGTAGTGAGGCATGGTGGGCTCCCCTCAGGCTGCTCTGTAGTGAGGCACGGCGGCGGCCTCCCCTCAGGCTGCTCTGTAGTGAGGCATGGCGGCGGGCTCCCCTCAGGCTGCTCTGTAGTGAGGCATGGTGGCGGGCTCCCCTCAGGCTGCTCTGTAGTGAGGCATGGCGGCGGGCTCCCCTCAGGCTGCTCTGTAGTGAGGCATGGTGGGCTCCCCTCAGGCTGCTCTGTAGTGAGGCACGGCGGCGGGCTCCCCTCAGGCTGCACTGTAGAGAGGCACGGCGGTGGGCTCCCCTCAGGCTGCTCTGTAGTGAGGCACGGCGGCGGGCTCCCCTCAGGCTGCTCTGTAGTGAGGCACGGCGGCGGGCTCCCCTCAGGCTGCTCTGTAGTGAGGCACGGCGGCGGGCTCCCCTCAGGCTGCTCTGTAGTGAGGCACAGCAGACTCCCCTCAGGCTGCTCTGTAGTGAGGCACGGTGGGCTCCCCTCAGGCTGCTCTGTAGTGAGGCACAGCGGACTCCCCTCAGGCTGCTCTGTAGTGAGGCACGCTGGGCTCCCCTCAGGCTGCTCTGTAGTGAGGCATGGCGGCGGGCTCCCCTCAGGCTGCTCTGTAGTGAGGCATGGCGGCGGGCTCCCCTCAGGCTGCTCTGTAGCGAGGCATGGAGGCGGGCTCCCCTCAGGCTGCTCTGTAGTGAGGCACGGTGCGCTCCCCTCAGGCTGCTCTGTAGTGAGGCACAGCGGACTCCCCTCAGGCTGCTCTGTAGTGAGGCACGGTGGGCTCCCCTCAGGCTGCTCTGTAGTGAGGCACAGCGGACTCCCCTCAGGCTGCTCTGTAGTGAGGCACGCTGGGCTCCCCTCAGGCTGCTCTGTAGTGAGGCATGGCGGCGGGCTCCCCTCAGGCTGCTCTGTAGTGAGGCATGGTGGGCTCCCCTCAAGCTGCACTGTAGAGAGGCACGGCGGCGGGCTCCCCTCAGGCTGCTCTGTAGTGAGGCACGGTGCGCTCCCCTCAGGCTGCTCTGTAGTGAGGCACAGCGGACTCCCCTCAGGCTGCTCTGTAGTGAGGCACGGTGCGCTCCCCTCAGGTTGCTCTGTAGTGAGGCACAGCGGACTCCCCTCAGGCTGCTCTGTAGTGAGGCACGGTGGGCTCCCCTCAGGCTGCTCTGTAGCGAGGCATGGAGGCGGGCTCCCCTCAGGCTGCTCTGTAGTGAGGCACAGCAGACTCCCCTCAGGCTGCTCTGTAGTGAGGCACGGTGGGCTCCCCTCAGGCTGCTCTGTAGTGAGGCACAGCGGACTCCCCTCAGGCTGCTCTGTAGTGAGGCATGCTGGGCTCCCCTCAGGCTGCTCTGTAGTGAGGCATGGCGGCGGGCTCCCCTCAGGCTGCTCTGTAGTGAGGCATGGTGGGCTCCCCTCAGGCTGCTCTGTAGCGAGGCATGGAGGCGGGCTCCCCTCAGGCTGCTCTGTAGTGAGGCACGGTGCGCTCCCCTCAGGCTGCTCTGTAGTGAGGCACAGCGGACTCCCCTCAGGCTGCTCTGTAGTGAGGCACGGTGGGCTCCCCTCAGGCTGCTCTGTAGTGAGGCACAGCGGACTCCCCTCAGGCTGCTCTGTAGTGAGGCACGCTGGGCTCCCCTCAGGCTGCTCTGTAGTGAGGCATGGCGGCGGGCTCCCCTCAGGCTGCTCTGTAGTGAGGCATGGTGGGCTCCCCTCAGGCTGCTCTGTAGCGAGGCATGGAGGCGGGCTCCCCTCAGGCTGCTCTGTAGTGAGGCACGGTGCGCTCCCCTCAGGCTGCTCTGTAGTGAGGCACAGCGGACTCCCCTCAGGCTGCTCTGTAGTGAGGCACGGTGGGCTCCCCTCAGGCTGCTCTTTAGTGAGGCACAGCGGACTCCCCTCAGGCTGCTCTGTAGTGAGGCACGCTGGGCTCCCCTCAGGCTGCTCTGTAGTGAGGCATGGCGGCGGGCTCCCCTCAGGCTGCTCTGTAGTGAGGCATGGTGGGCTCCCCTCAGGCTGCTCTGTAGCGAGGCATGGAGGCGGGCTCCCCTCAGGCTGCTCTGTAGTGAGGCACGGTGCGCTCCCCTCAGGCTGCTCTGTAGTGAGGCACGGTGCGCTCCCCTCAGGCTGCTCTGTAGTGAGGCACAGCGGACTACCCTCAGGCTGCTCTGTAGTGAGGCACGGTGGGCTCCCCTCAGGCTGCTCTGTAGTGAGGCACAGCGGACTCCCCTCAGGCTGCTCTGTAGTGAGGCACGCTGGGCTCCCCTCAGGCTGCTCTGTAGTGAGGCACGGCGGCGGCATCTCCTCAGGCTGCTCTGTAGTGAGGCATGGCAGCGGGGTCTCAGGCCGGCGTCACACTCAGCCTATGAAAATACGGTCCGTTATTTATGGCCGTAATATGCAGAAAAGTCCCCAAAATAAAGATTCGTATGTCATCCGTTGGCAGGGTGTGTCAGCGTATTTTGCGCATGGCATCCTCCGTATGGCATCCGTACTGCGAGATTTTCTCGCAGGCTTGCAATACGGACATACAATGGATCCATGGGCTCAAATAATCGTAAAAACATATATACTGTCATATATATATATATGTCAGTGAGACACACACACATATATATATATATATATATATATACTAGATGGTGGCCCGATTCTAACGCATCGGGTATTCTAGAATATGCATGTTCACGTAGCATATTGCACAGCCCACGTAGTATATTGCACAGTGACGTAGTATATTGCCCAGTCACGTAGTATATTGCCCAGTCACGTAGTATATTGCCCAGTCACGTAGTATATTGCACAGCCACGTAGTATATTATTATTATACATTTTTATAGCGCCATTTATTCCATGGCGCTTTACATGTGAATACGGGGCAAATATAGACAAATACATTAAACATGAGCAGATAACAAGGCACACGAGTACATAAGGAGGGAGGACCCTGCCCGCGAGGGCTCACAGTCTGCAGGGGTTGGGTGAGGATACACTAGGAGAGGGAAGAGCTGGCTGTGCGGCTGTTCAGTAGGTTGAGGATCACTGCAGGCTGTAGGCTTGTCGGAAGAGATGAGTCTTCAGGTTCTTTTTGAAGGTTTCTATGGTAGGCGCGAGTCTGATGTGTTGGGGTAGAAAGTTCCAGAGTATGGGGGAAGTACGGGAGAAGTCTTGGATGCGGTTATGGGAAGAAGAGATGAGAGGGGAGTAGAGAAGGAGGTCTTGGGAGGATCGGAGGTTGCGTGTAGGTAGGTAACGGGAGACCATGTCAAAGATGTATGGAGGAGACAGGTTGTGGATGGCTTTGTATGTCAGTGTGAGCGTTTTGAACTGGAGTCTCTGGGCGATAGGAAGCCAGTGAGGGGCTTGACACAGGGGAGAGGCTGGGGAATAGCGGGGGGACAGGTGCATTAGTCGGGCAGCAGAGTGTAGGATGGATTGAATTGGTGCCAGAGTGCTAGAGGGGAGTCCAGAGAGTAGGAGGTTGCAGTAGTCGAGGCGGGAGATGATAAGGGCATGCACTAGCGTTTTTGCAGTGTTGCGGTCAAGGAAAGCACGAATCCGGGAAATATTTTTGAGTTTGAGATGACAGGAGGAGGCAAGGGCTTGGATATGTGGCTTGAAAGAGAGGGCAGAGTCGAGGATCACCCCGAGGCACCGGGCGTGTGGGACTGGGGATAGTGAGCAGCCATTGACATTGATGGATAGGTCTGGTGGAGGGGTAGAGTGAGATGGGGGAAAGATGATGAATTCTGTTTTGTCCATGTTCAGTTGTAGAAAGCGAGCAGAAAAGAAGGCTGAAATGGCAGACAGACAGTGCGGGATTTTGGTAAGCAAGGAGGAGAGGTCAGGTCCGGAGAGGTAGATCTGCGTGTCATCAGCATAGAGATGGTACTGCAAACCGTGGGATTCTATGAGCTGTCTATTCTATGAGCTAGTATATTGCACAGACACGTACAGTGGGGCAAAAAAGTATTTAGTCAGTCAGCAATAGTGCAAGTTCCACCACTTAAAAAGATGAGAGGCGTCTATAATTTACATCATAGGTAGACCTCAACTATGGGAGACAAACTGAGAAAAAAAAATCCAGAAAATCACATTGTCTGTTTTTTTAACATTTTATTTGCATATTATGGTGGAAAATAAGTATTTGGTCAGAAACAAAATTTCATCTCAATACTTTGTAATATATCCTTTGTTGGCAATGACAGAGGTCAAACGTTTTCTGTAAGTCTTCACAAGGTTGCCACACACTGTTGTTGGTATGTTGGCCCATTCCTCCATGCAGATCTCCTCTAGAGCAGTGATGTTTTTGGCTTTTCACTTGGCAACACGGACTTTCAACTCCCTCCAAAGGTTTTCTATAGGGTTGAGATCTGGAGACTGGCTAGGCCACTCCAGGACCTTGAAATGCTTCTTACGAAGCCACTCCTTCGTTGCCCTGGCGGTGTGCTTTGGATCATTGTCATGTTGAAAGACCCAGCCACGTTTCATCTTCAATGCCCTTGCTGATGGAAGGAGGTTTGCACTCAAAATCTCACGATACATGGCCCCATTCATTCTTTCATGTACCCGGATCAGTCGTCCTGGCCCCTTTGCAGAGAAACAGCCCCAAAGCATGATGTTTCCACCACCATGCTTTACAGTAGGTATGGTGTTTGATGGATGCAACTCAGTATTCTTTTTCCTCCAAACACGACAAGTTGTGTTTCTACCAAACAGTTCCAGTTTGGTTTTCATGAGACCATAGGACATTCTCCCAAAACTCCTCTGGATCATCCAAATGCTCTCTAGCAAACTTCAGATGGGCCCGGACATGTACTGGCTTAAGCAGTGGGACACGTCTGGCACTGCAGGATCTGAGTCCATGGTGGCGTAGTGTGTTACTTATGGTAGGCCTTGTTACATTGGTCCCAGCTCTCTGCAGTTCATTCACTAGGTCCCCCCGCGTGGTTCTGGGATTTTTGCTCACCGTTCTTGTGATCATTCTGACCCCACGGGGTGGGATTTTGCGTGGAGCCCCAGATCGAGGGAGATTATCAGTGGTCTTGTATGTCTTCCATTTTCTAATTATTGCTCCCACTGTTGATTTCTTCATTCCAAGCTGGTTGGCTATTGCAGATTCAGTCTTCCCAGCCTGGTGCAGGGCTACAATTTTGTTTCTGGTGTCCTTTGACAGCTCTTTGGTCTTCACCATAGTGGAGTTTGGAGTCAGACTGTTTGAGGGTGTGCACAGGTGTTTTTTTATACTGATAACAAGTTTAAACAGGTGCCATTACTACAGGTAATGAGTGGAGGAAAGAGGAGACTCTTAAAGAAGAAGTTACAGGTCTGTGAGAGCCAGAAATCTTGATTGTTTGTTTCTGACCAAATACTTATTTTCCACCATAATATGGAAAAAAAATGATAAAAAAACAGACAATGTGATTTTCTGGATTTTTTTTTCTCAGTTTGTCTCCCATAGTTGAGGTCTACCTATGATGTAAATTACAGACGCCTCTCATCTTTTTAAGTGGTGGAACTTGCACTATTGCTGACTGACTAAATACTTTTTTGCCCCACTGTATATTGCACAGCCACGTAGTATATTGCCCAGCAGCATAGTATATTGCACAGCCACGTAGTATATTGCCCAGCCACATAGTATTCTGCACAGCGACGGAGTATACAGCACAGAGCCACGTAGTATAGAGACTTAAAATAAAAAATAAACATATACTCAGCTTCCGAAGGCCCGTTGAAGTCCTGCTATACTCACCATCTGCCGCCTTTCCCGCTCCTCGGGACGCTCCATTGCAAGCGGCAGCTTCCGGTCCCAGGGCTGGTATGAGCAGGACCTGTGATGACGTCGCGGTCACATGACCGTGACGTCATGGCAGGTCCTTGTCGCATACAATCCTTGCCACCGGAACCTACCGCTTGCATGGAACGGTCACCGGGGCGTCGCTAGGAGCGGGAAAGGCGGCGGATTGTGAGTATAGCAGGTTTTTTGTTTTTATTATTTTTAACATGACATATTTTTACTATTGATATGAACTCGGGCCTTGGAACTTTTCAGAATATTTTCCCGGGCTCGAGTTCATATGAGGACATCCAGCAGAGGGCGCATCACCGCAACTCGAGGTAACTACAGGTCATTCACCTACAGTCATGGACAAAAATTTTGAGAATGAGACAAATATTAATTTTTCCAAAGTCTACTGCTTCAATATGTAATAAAAGAAGGGATATGAGATGGTTTACTGTATGTAAACCATGTCTCATATCATGTCGGGTTTCAGAAGGAGATAGGAAAAGCCGACAAATGAATTACCGGCTTTTCTGCTATCTAGCGCTGTATGATATATTAATATATATATATATATATCTCAATGAGATATATATATCTATACCCCTATACTATGTGTAGTCATTAATTTTATCTATCTATTTTAACCTGTCAGTGTGATTTTACTGTACACCACACTGAATTGTGGCTTTTCTCTAGAACACCGCTGCGTATTTCTCGCAAGTCACACTGTTGGTCCGTGTGTAATCCGTATTTTTCTCGCCCCCATAGACTTTCATTGGCGATTTTTTTACGCAATACGCTGACAAACGCAGCATGCTGCGATTTTCTACGGCCGTAGAAGACCGTATAATACGGATCAGTAAAATACGTCAGATAGGAGCTGGGCCATAGAGAATCATTGTACCGTGTGCAATCCGTATTTTCTGCACCTCTCATACGTCCGTAAAACTCGCTAGTGTGACGCCGGCCTAAGGCTGTGTGTACACGATGCGGATTTAGAGCGGATCCGCAGCGTTATTTTCCACGCATAAACACTGCAGTTCTGCAAAGTGATTTACAGTGCAATGTAAATCAATGGAAAAAAAAATGCTGTGCAAATGGTGCGGAAAAATCCGCATGAAAATTGCTGCAGATCAAAAGAAGTAGCATGTCACTTCTTTTGTGCGGAACTGCAGTGTTTCTGAACCCTTCTATTATAGAAATCCACAGGAGTAAAAAAAACACAGAAAATCCACATCAAATCCGTAACAAAAACGCACAAAATCCGCATAATAAAGTGTCAAATCCGCACCTGCGTTTTCTGCCAGGAGATGCAGATTTTGTGCAGAAAATTATGCACCCAATCTGCAACGTGTGTACATAGCCTAATAGCTTTCTGAAGCACTGAAAGCCTGGTTACCAGGAGCAAATGAACGATATTCCTCCCAACAGCTTTAGGTTTTGGCCATTTTCACACACTCAGTATTTGGTCAGTATTTTACATGAGTATTTGTAAGCCAAAACCAGGAGTGGGTGATAAATACAGAAGTGGTGATGTGTTTCTATTATACTTTTCCTCTGATTGTTCCACTTGTTCTGTTTGATGAATCCTGTCATAAATCACACTCTGTGAGTATCTCCAGGCTCTTTATTCACATCATGTCTCAACCTCCATTACATGAATTCCGAGTTCAACAACATCCAACAAGTTCCAAACAAAGAAAGTAGAACACACATAAAAGTAGTGAGACCCCTAGAGGCCACATGAACATATAACATATTGCTACATCCTTTCTCTTAACTAGAGGAACAATAAAAGATACTAAACTAATGTATACTATGACAAAGTTAGAAATTAACCTAGTACGTCCAGTTAGATATAATCTTTGAGGTGCGCCAGCTTTTTGCTAATTCTGCCAGCTCTGGTAATATAAGATGTGTCACTTTCTACATCTGGTACATCTGGTAGTTCCAAAGTCTACTGCTTCATTTTTTTCTAATAGCAATTTGCATATACTCCTGAATGTCAGAGTGATCAGCTTAACAGCAATTACTGTACTTGCAAAGTCAATATTTGCCCAGAAAATTAACTTTAACCCCCAAAACACATTTCAACATCATTGCAGTCCTACCTTAAAAGGAGCAGCTAACATCGTTTTAGTGATTGATCCATTAACACAGGTGTGGGCGTTGATGAGGACAGGGCTGGCGATCAATCAGTCATGATTAAGTAAGAATGACATCACTGGACACTTTAGAAGGAGGCTGGTGCTTGGTATCATTGTTTCTCTTCAGTTAACCATGGTTATCTCTAAAGAAACACGTGCAGCCATCATTGCACTGCACAAAAATGGCCTAACAGGGAAGAGTATCGCAGCTTCAAAGATTGCACCTCAGTCAACAATCTATCGCATCATCAAGAACTTCAAGGAGAGAGCTTCCATTGTTGTCAAAAAGGCTCCAGGGCGTCCAAGAAAGACCAGCAAGCGCCAGGACCGTATCTTAAAACTGTTTCAGCTGCGGGATCGGACTACCAGCAGTGCCGAGCTTGCTCAGGAATGGCAGCAGGCTGGTGTGAGTGCTTCTGCACGCACTGTGAGGCGGAGACTCTTTGAGCAAGGCCTGGTTTCAAGGAGGGAAGCAAAGAAGCCACTTCTCTCCAGAAAAAACATCAGGGACCGACTGATATTCTGCAAAAGGTACAGGGAGTGGACTGCTGAGGACTGGAGCAAAGTCATTTTCTCTGATGAATCCCCTTTTCGATTGTTTGGGACATCAGGAAAACAGCTTATTCGGAGAAGAAGAGGTGAGCGCGCCCACCAGTCTTGTCTCATGCCAACTGTAAAGCATCCTGAAACCATTCATGTGTGGGGTTGCTTCTCAGCCAAGAGAATCGGCTCACTCACAGTCTTGCCTAAAAACACAGCCATGAATAAAGAATGGTACCAGAATGTCCTCCAAGAGCAACTTCTCCCAACCGTCCAAGAGCAGTTTGGCGCCCAACAATGCCTTTTCCAGCATGATGAAGCACCTTGCCATAAAGCAAAGGTGATAACTAAATGGCTCATGGAGCAAAACATAGAGATTTTGGGTCCATGGCCTGGAAACTCCCCAGATCTTAATCCCATTGAGAACTTGTGGTCAATCATCAAGAGCCGGGTGGACAAACAAAAACCAACAAATTCTGGCAAAATGAAAGCATTGATTATGCAAGAATGGACTGCTATCAGTCAGGATTTGGTCCAGAAGTTGATTGAGAGCATGCCAGGGAGAATTGCAGAGGTCTTGAAGAAGAAGGGTCAACACTGCAAATATTGACTTGCTGCATTAACTCATTCTAACTGTCAATATAACCTATTGGTACTCATAATATGATTGCAATTATATTTCTGTATGTGATATAAACATCAGACAAACACTAATAAAAACCAGAGGGCAGCAGATCATGTGAAAATATAATTTTGGTGTCATTCTCAAACATTTTGGCCATGACTGTACATTCCATTCATTTGCGGGGTTTTTACAGGCAGGGGCGGCTGCATTAGCAGGCTTCTGCTTGTAAAATGAGTTAACCCTTTCAGATGGATTTACAGCGTGGGACGAGACTGATCGTCGGAAGGTATGGAATATTGCTGTTTGTTTTGTTTACATTTGTTTCAGGTGACAAGGGTCTTCAGGTGGATTACCAGTATAATAAAATATTACAACAACCTGTGTATTTCATTAAAATACTTTGTAATAATGTGTGTGTGTTTTTTTAACCATTTCATACTATTGGATTAATAATTGATAGGTGTCATAATTGACGCCTCTCCATTATTAATCTCGCTTAATTTCACTTTACAATAGCAAGGTGATATTAATCCTTCATTACCCCATATCCCACTGCTACATTGGAGTGGGAAGAGAGAGGCTAAGTGCCAGAATAGGGGCATCATCCAGATGTGCCTTTTCTGGGGTGACTGGGGGCAGATGTTTTTAGCCAGGGGGGGCTAATAACCGTGGACCCTCTCCAGGCTATTAATATCTGCCCTCAGTCACTGGCTTTCCCACTCTGGCGGAGACAATTGCGCGGGAGCCCACGCCAATTTTTTCTGCGATTTAACCCTTTATTTTAATAGAGCCACCAAATTTAACATACAGACACTTCTTCCATTACTAAAGAGAAATATGTAATAAAAGAAGGGATATGAGATGGTTTACTGTATGTAAACCATGTCTCATATCATGTCGGGTTTCAGAAGGAGATAGGAAAAGCCGACAAATGAATTACCGGCTTTTCTGCTATCTAGCGCTGTATGATATATTAATATATATATATATATATCTCAATGAGATATATATATCTATACCCCTATACTATGTGTAGTCATTAATTTTATCTATCTATTTTAACCTGTCAGTGTGATTTTACTGTACACCACACTGAATTGCCGGCTTTTCTCTAGAACACCGCTGCGTATTTCTCGCAAGTCACACTGTTGGTCCGTGTGTAATCCGTATTTTTCTCGCCCCCATAGACTTTCATTGGCGATTTTTTTACGCAATACGCTGACAAACGCAGCATGCTGCGATTTTCTACGGCCGTAGAAGACCGTATAATACGGATCAGTAAAATACGTCAGATAGGAGCTGGGCCATAGAGAATCATTGTACCGTGTGCAATCCGTATTTTCTGCACCTCTCATACGTCCGTAAAACTCGCTAGTGTGACGCCGGCCTAAGGCTGTGTGTACACGATGCGGATTTAGAGCGGATCCGCAGCGTTATTTTCCACGCATAAACACTGCAGTTCTGCAAAGTGATTTACAGTGCAATGTAAATCAATGGAAAAAAAAAATGCTGTGCAAATGGTGCGGAAAAATCCGCATGAAAATTGCTGCAGATCAAAAGAAGTAGCATGTCACTTCTTTTGTGCGGAACTGCAGTGTTTCTGAACCCTTCTATTATAGAAATCCACAGGAGTAAAAAAAACACAGAAAATCCACATCAAATCCGTAACAAAAACGCACAAAATCCGCATAATAAAGTGTCAAATCCGCACCTGCGTTTTCTGCCAGGAGATGCAGATTTTGTGCAGAAAATTATGCACCCAATCTGCAACGTGTGTACATAGCCTAATAGCTTTCTGAAGCACTGAAAGCCTGGTTACCAGGAGCAAATGAACGATATTCCTCCCAACAGCTTTAGGTTTTGGCCATTTTCACACACTCAGTATTTGGTCAGTATTTTACATGAGTATTTGTAAGCCAAAACCAGGAGTGGGTGATAAATACAGAAGTGGTGATGTGTTTCTATTATATTTTTCCTCTGATTGTTCCACTTGTTCTGTTTGATGAATCCTGTCATAAATCACACTCTGTGAGTATCTCCAGGCTCTTTATTCACATCATGTCTCAACCTCCATTACATGAATTCCGAGTTCAACAACATCCAACAAGTTCCAAACAAAGAAAGTAACATAGTAACATAGTAACATAGTTAGTAAGGCCGAAAAAAGACATTTGTCCATCCAGTTCAGCCTATATTCCATCATAATAAATACCCAGATCTACGTCCTTCTACAGAACCTAATAATTGTATGATACAATATTGTTCTGCTCCAGGAAGACATCCAGGCCTCTCTTGAACCCCTCGACTGAGTTCGCCATCACCACCTCCTCAGGCAAGCAATTCCAGATTCTCACTGCCCTAACAGTAAAGAATCCTCTTCTATGTTGGTGGAAAAACCTTCTCTCCTCCAGACGCAAAGAATGCCCCCTTGTGCCCGTCACCTTCCTTGGTATAAACAGATCCTCAGCGAGATATTTGTATTGTCCCCTTATATACTTATACATGGTTATTAGATCGCCCCTCAGTCGTCTTTTTTCTAGACTAAATAATCCTAATTTCGCTAATCTATCTGGGTATTGTAGTTCTCCCATCCCCTTTATTAATTTTGTTGCCCTCCTTTGTACTCTCTCTAGTTCCATTATATCCTTCCTGAGCACCGGTGCCCAAAACTGGACACAGTACTCCATGTGCGGTCTAACTAGGGATTTGTACAGAGGCAGTATAATGCTCTCATCATGTGTATCCAGACCTCTTTTAATGCACCCCATGATCCTGTTTGCCTTGGCAGCTGCTGCCTGGCACTGGCTGCTCCAGGTAAGTTTATCATTAACTAGGATCCCCAAGTCCTTCTCCCTGTCAGATTTACCCAGTGGTTTCCCGTTCAGTGTGTAATGGTGATATTGATTCCCTCTTCCCATGTGTATAACCTTACATTTATCATTGTTAAACCTCATCTGCCACCTTTCAGCCCAAGTTTCCAACTTATCCAGATCCATCTGTAGCAGAATACTATCTTCTCTTGTATTAACTGCTTTACATAGTTTTGTATCATCTGCAAATATCGATATTTTACTGTGTAAACCTTCTACCAGATCATTAATGAATATGTTGAAGAGAACAGGTCCCAATACTGACCCCTGCGGTACCCCACTGGTCACAGCGACCCAGTTAGAGACTATACCATTTATAACCACCCTCTGCTTTCTATCACTAAGCCAGTTACTAACCCATTTACACACATTTTCCCCCAGACCAAGCATTCTCATTTTGTGTAGCAACCTCTTGTGCGGCACGGTATCAAACGCTTTGGAAAAATCGAGATATACCACGTCCAATGACTCACCGTGGTCCAGTCTATAGCTTACCTCTTCATAAAAACTGATTAGATTGGTTTGACAGGAGCGATTTCTCATAAACCCATGCTGATATGGAGTTAAACAGTTATTCTCATTGAGATAATCCAGAATAACATCCCTCAGAAACCCTTCAAATATTTTACCAACAATAGAGGTTAGACTTACTGGCCTATAATTTCCAGGTTCACTTTTAGAGCCCTTTTTGAATATTGGCACCACATTTGCTATGCGCCAGTCCTGCGGAACAGACCCTGTCGCTATAGAGTCACTAAAAATAAGAAATAATGGTTTATCTATTACATTACTTAGTTCTCTTAGTACTCGTGGGTGTATGCCATCCGGACCCGGAGATTTATCTATTTTAATCTTATTTAGCCGGTTTCGCACCTCTTCTTGGGTTAGATTGGTGACCCTTAATATAGGGTTTTCATTGTTTCTTGGGATTTCACCTAGCATTTCATTTTCCACCGTGAATACCGTGGAGAAGAAGGTGTTTAATATGTTAGCTTTTTCCTCGTCATCTACAACCATTCTTTCCTCACTATTTTTTAAGGGGCCTACATTTTCAGTTTTTATTCTTTTACTATTGATATAGTTGAAGAACAGTTTGGGATTAGTTTTACTCTCCTTAGCAATGTGCTTCTCTGTTTCCTTTTTGGCAGCTTTAATTAGTTTTTTAGATAAAGTATTTTTCTCCCTATAGTTTTTTAGAGCTTCAATGGTGCCATCCTGCTTTAGTAGTGCAAATGCTTTCTTTTTACTGTTAATTGCCTGTCTTACTTCTTTGTTTAGCCACATTGGGTTTTTCCTATTTCTAGTCCTTTTATTCCCACAAGGTATAAACCGCTTACACTGCCTATTTAGGATGTTCTTAAACATTTCCCATTTATTATCTGTATTCTCATTTCTGAGGATATTGTCCCAGTCTACCAGATTAAGGGCATCTCTAAGCTGTTCAAACTTTGCCTTCCTAAAGTTCAATGTTTTTGTGACTCCCTGACAAGTCCCCCTAGTGAAAGACAGGTGAAACTGCACAATATTGTGGTCGCTATTTCCTAAATGCCCAACCACCTGCAGATTTGTTATTCTGTCAGGTCTATTAGATAGTATTAGGTCTAAAAGTGCTGCTCCTCTGGTTGGATTCTGCACCAATTGTGAAAGATAATTTTTCTTGGTTATTAGCAGAAACCTGTTGCCTTTATGGGTTTCACAGGTTTCTGTTTCCCAGTTAATATCCGGGTAGTTAAAGTCCCCCATAACCAGGACCTCATTATGGGTTGCAGCTTCATCTATCTGCTTTAGAAGTAGACTTTCCATGCTTTCTGTTATATTTGGGGGTTTGTAACAGACCCCAATGAGAATTTTGTTACCATTTTTCCCTCCATGAATTTCAACCCATATGGACTCGACATCCTCATTCCCTTCGCTAATATCCTCCCTTAAAGTGGACTTTAGACAAGACTTTACATAGAGACAAACCCCTCCTCCTCTCCGATTTTTACGATCCTTTCTAAACAGACTGTAACCCTGTAAGTTAACTGCCCAGTCATAGCTTTCATCTAACCATGTCTCGGTTATGCCCACTATGTCAAAGTTACCTGTAGATATTTATGCTTCTAGTTCTTCCATCTTGTTTGTCAGGCTTGTGGCGTTTGCGAGCATGCAGTTTAGAGGATTTTGTTTTGTTCCAATCTCCTCACTGTGGATTGTTTTAGAAATGTTCTTACCTCCCTTCTGAGTATGTTTTCCTGGGTCGTCTTTGTTCGAGTCTAATGTTTTTCTTCCCGTCCCCTCTTCTTCTAGTTTAACGCCCTCCTGATGAGTGTAGCGAGTCTTCTGGCGAATGTGTGTTTCCCAGGTTTGTTGAGGTGTAGTCCGTCTCTGGCGAGGAGTCCATCATACCAGTAATTCACACCGTGGTCCAGGAATCCAAATCCTTGTTGTCTGCACCATCGTCTTAGCCAGTTGTTTGCATCAAGGATCCTGTTCCATCTCCTGGTGCCATGCCCGTCTACTGGAAGGATAGAAGAAAAAACTACCTGTGCATCCAGTTCCTTTACTTTCTTCCCCAACTCTTCAAAGTCCTTGCAGATTGTCGGTAGGTCCTTCCTTGCCGTGTCATTGGTGCCAACATGTATCAGAAGAAATGGGTGGACGTCCTTGGAGCTGAAGAGCTTTGGTATCCTATCGGTCACCTTCTTGATCATCGCACCTGGAAGGCAGCTTACTTCTCTTGCAGTTATGTCCGGTCTGCAGATGGCTGCTTCGGTGCCTCTCAGTAGTGAGTCTCCCACCACCACCACTCTTCGTTGCTTCTTGGCTGTACTTTTTGCTGTCACTTGTTGCTGTGTGCCCTTTTCTTTTTTGCTTGCTGGTATTGCTTCATTCTTAGGTGTGCCATCTTCATCCTCTACAAAGATTTGATATCGGTTCTTCAGTTGTGTGGTTGGTGATTTCTCCATGGTCTTCTTGCTTCTTTTGGTCACATGCTTCCACTCATCTGCTTTTGGAGGTTCTCTGACACTTTTTGCACCTTCTGTGACCAGTAGAGATGCTTCTGTTCTGTCTAGAAAGTCTTCATTCTCTTTGATGAGTTTCAAAGTTGCTATTCTTTCTTCCAGACCCCGCACCTTTTCTTCTAAAAGGGCCACTAGTCTACACTTCTGACAGGTGAAATTGGATTCTTCTTCTGGTCGATCTGTGAACATGTAGCACATGCTGCAGCTCACCATGTAGGTTGTCACATCTGCCATGTTGCTCCTAGATCCTGCTGACTTGCTGTGTGTTTTCCTTCTTGTGTAATCTACTCAGCCAAGCTCTCTTGCAATAATGTCCTACAGGCAAAAATATGCAAATTAGCCTCCTGAAGCTTGAATCCCTGGTTTCAAGTAGAACACACATAAAAGTAGTGAGACCCCTAGAGGCCACATGAACATATAACATATTGCTACATCCTTTCTCTTAACTAGAGGAACAATAAAAGATACTAAACTAATGTATACTATGACAAAGTTAGAAATTAACCTGGTACGTCCAGTTAGATATAATCTTTGAGGTGCGCCAGCTTTTTGCTAATTCTGCCAGCTCTGGTAATATAAGATGTGTCACTTTCTACATCTGGTACATCTGGTAGTTCTTCTGATATTGTCTGTCTCTGGCCAGAGTCCTCACCCTGATGGTCAGCTGTCACTGTTGGTGCCTGACTTGTACTTGCTGCCTCGTTGTCTTGGGTGTCTGGATACTGTTCAAAAGGCCATGAATCATCTCTTTCTTGCATTTTCCTCAAATATCTTCGATTCCTCCTTAGTCTACTTCCGTCGTCTGTTAGAATTTCGTAAGACCGAGGTCCCAGTTTCTGGACAACCTTTGCCTTTTGCCAGTGTTTGTCAAATGTGGTGCTTGGCTGCAGCCGAATGTTGTCATTTCTCTGGAGCTCAGGCAGATCCTTTGCCGATTTATTGTAATAGAAAGCTTGCCTAGCTTGATTCTTCTTGTCACGCTCACGCCCTGACTGGTGGGCGTGAGCTCGGGGGGTTTGTGGCCCCACTGTGCCACAAACCAGACTACCCTGCAAGGGGCGTGACTATGACAGCTGCCTGGGTTTTCACTGGAGCCTCTGATGGTGAGGACAGGCTTGTGCAGCAGGCAGCTGCCAGGTGCTACTCCAGGGTGGTGTCTGGCTGTGGCTGCTGATCCCACTTGGGAGACAGGAACACCAGGATTGGTGCGGGCATTAGGCAGAACTGGCAGAAGAGCACGGCTGGAACACAGACGAGTAGGCTGGCACGGCTGAGACAGGGCTGGCAGAGACACGGCAGAGAACTCAGGGCTGGCAGAGACACGGCAGGAAACAGGACTGGCTAGGACAGCAGGAACACAGGACTGGAAGGCAGGGCAGGAACGGCAGGACTGGCAGGAACACAGGATTGGGAGGCACTGCAGAGAACACAGGACTGGAAGGCAGGGCAGGACTGGCAGGAACACAGGACACACAGGACTGGTTGATGTGGTGTATGAATCAGGCTGCACTCAGATGACACCCGAGTGCAGTCCTATTGTGAGTGTGATGAAGGAACAGGTAGGGACCTGTTCACACAGGAGGACCAAGTAACAAGTAGAAGGTGGGATAAAGAAAAGAGAAGGAGAAGGCAGAGCCAAGGGCGGAGACGCTGGAGGCGGAGCCAAGAGCGGAGACGCTGGAGGCGGAGCCAAGAGCGGAGACGCTAGAGGCGGAGCCAAGAGCGGAGACGCTAGAGGCGGAGCCAAGAGCGGAGACGCTAGAGGCGGAGCCAAGAGCGGAGACGCTGGAGGCGGAGCAAAGAGCGGAGACGCTGGAGGCGGAGCCAAGAGCAGAGACGCTGGAGGCGGAGCCAAGAGCGGAGATGCTGGAGGCGGAGCCAAGAGCAGAGACGCTGGAGGCGGAGCCAAGAGCGGAGACGGAGCCAAGTGCAGAAACACAGGAGGCGGAGCCAGATAGTACTGCAAAGAGCGGAGCCAGATAGAACCGCAAAGAGCGGAGCCACAGAGCAAAGCCAGAGAGTGCGAAGCAAGGTCTGAGTGCAGAGCCGCAAGAGTGCGGAGTGTAAGCAGACAGAAAACACAAGGAAAGAAAGCAGGGAAGGAAGCCACAGAAAAGGAGACCGAGAAAAGAAAGTACAGACAAGGCAATAGAACAAGACACAGGGACCAGGATATTCTGCCTCATGGAGGGCGGACTACTAGATCAAGGCAATAGCACAGAGAAAAGCCTCCAGAGAGGGAGTAACTCAGAGCAAGGCCAGGCAAACTCAGCAGCTAAACACTAACTGAGCTAACACATTGCACAGGCCCAGACCTCAGGGTGGAGCTGCACTATATACAGGAGGCCTCTTGGTAATTGGTCAGGAACTGATTGGACAGGTGCACCTGATTCCTATAAGAACCAGAGAGTTCAGGCGCCGGCCCCCTATACACATAGCCATGATGCATGCAGAGAGCAAAGACACAGAACATGGAGCTGGCATTAAAGAGAAACCACATCATGGCCTGGAGCAGTGGGTAAGATTGTGTGAGAGATGTGAGGCCATGCTGCGATGCCAGCAGAGTTGTTACACTTCTGTAATTTAGCTTCGATGTTTCCCAGCAGCTTTGGCTCTAACAGATGATATGCAGTTGGTACTAGTGTCTTTGTACGCCTACTCATGAGCCTCTGTGCCGGACTGCTGTCTAGGCCTTGGGTGGGTGTGTTTCTATGATCCAGTATAGACAGATATACATCAGCACCCGCCTGGTTTGCTTTCTGCATGAATCTTTTGGCCGTTTTTACTGCTGACTCTGCTTTCCCATTACTCTGAGGATAAGTCAGGTTGACCTGAGTGTGCTCCAGCAGGTGAATATACTTTCTATCACTATACTTACCGTCATAATATTCTGAGTATGTGCAGGACTAGGAAGGGATCTTCCAGCGAGGTTGTGGCCGACAAATGTAGCACATAAACACGCACCTAGGCACATCGACACTTTAGTGATTCAGTGATTTTAAGGCAACCACCTGCTGCAATAATAATCTAGAGCATGCATAGCATTGCCATATAATAAATTGGTTTTATAATAAATTATAATTTGTTTTGAAGGGCATATGCATGACAGGCATCATTACTAAGAACATGTCAGTTGTTGTTCTACTTGGATTGGAGGTACATGTACAATTGTTGTATTTTATGTATTTTTTATAAAAAGTTTTTTCTTATGGATCAATAAAATTTATATGTTTGAACTTAACATTCTGAGCCCCGAACAACATTCTTGGGTCTCTTTGGGTGATATCTGACTGTTATGAATGTGTTCTAGTAATATTTATATGGACTAATATGTATACATGTCTGACAGATGTCTGCAAAATTTTGAGAGATAATTCACCATGCCCAAAAATTGTTGTACTCCAGAAACATCAGTAGGGGTAGGCAAATCTTGTATTGCTCTCACCTTTTCAGGATCCACTTTGACCCCAGTTGAAGTCAGTCGATGACTAATATAGGCCACTTCTGTAATTTTCAATTTGAATTTGTCCAAATTCAGCTTTATGTTTTTTTCTCTGCATCTGTCCAAAAATTGTATCATCTTCTGATCGTGATCCTTGATTGCAGATTCCATATTTTCACCTTCTCCCACTACTAGGATATCATCCGCTATTGTCTTCACTCCAGTAAGTCCTTCCAAAGCCTGCATCAATTTCTGCTGGAATATCTCTGGAGCAGGTTTTAGTCCCATGGGCATTTTCAGCCATTTAAAGCGTCCAAATGGTGAAGAAAATGTTGTCAATAAACTTGAATCTTCAGTCAGGGCCACATGCCAGAATCCATTTTTTACATCACATACAGAAAATATTTTAGCCTTTGATAAATCTGGTAGAACATCATCTAATGTTGGCATTGGGTAATGATTTCGTTTCAGCGCCTTGTTGAGTGGCTTAGGATCAATACACATTCTTAACTTGCCCGATGGTTTCTGCACTATGACCAAACTGCTGATCCAATCTGTGCTCTTATGGATTGGTGCTATCATGCCTCTTCTCTGTAGATCTTGCAGTTCTACTTTCAGCGGTTGCATTAACGCTACAGGCACTCTTCTTCTAGGTAATCTGGTGGGCTGCACTGTGTTGTCAATTTCTAGCCTATATTTACCTTCAAAGCATCCATCACCTTCAAATACATCAGCATACTCTGCTTTTATTTTCTGCATGTCCAAGTTGTGCTCTGCATTTAGTTTTGGATTTTGTATATCCTGGGCAACTTCAACAGACAGTTCTGAGACTGTACTTTTATTAAGTCCATTGCCTGAACTGCTTTTACTCCCAGTAATGGTACATGGTTACCACCCCGTAACACGGTAAATTCAACTCTATAACTCTTTCTGTTACATGGGTTTCGTATTTTTAGCTTACATGTCCCCATTGGTTTCAGAACACTTTTGTTGTACATCACCAGTACCTTGTAAGTTGGCTCAATAGAAACCTGTTTGTTTAGCAGATCAAATGAAATTACATTGCAGCTTGCTCCACAATCCAGCTGAAATCTAATGGGCTTCTCATCCAACAAGAATGTTGCATAAAGCTGCTTGGCATCCTTCACTACTGACTGCCCGACTACATTGACTTTCTCTGTTGTAGACTGCATTTGTAGCCATGTAATGTCCTCTGCACTGTCAGTGTCTGGTGTCACAGTGTGGAGCTGTCTGTACTGTTTGCCTCTTGCTTGCCTGCAGACAGCAGAGGAATGATTCTTCTTGCCACATGACCTGCAGGTTTCCCCATATGCTGGACACTTGGTTTTGTCTCTCTCATGTCTTTTCCCACAATACTTGCAGTGGACAGTGTTTATAGGGTAGTCTGGTCCTGTCTTTCCTTTCATAGATACTGCATGTACCTTGTCATCATCATTCTCACTGGTGCCTGCCATCATCTTCAGGCTGTGCTTTCTGAGCTCAGCAGCCCTGCAGATTTGCATACATTTCTCTAAAGTCATGCCTTCCTCTCTCAGTAATCTTTCTTTGAGATGACTGTCCTTTATGCCACACACCATTCTGTCATTGATTAGACTGTCCCTGATCTCTCCAAAGCCACATGTTTCCGCAAGTCTCCTCAGCTCTGCCAGATATCTATCCACATTTTCACCATCCTCCTGATGTCTTGTGAAAAACATATCTTTCCACTGTCTCATTCTTCTTTGGGTCACAGTGTTTATCAAATGCCTGCACAATGTCTGCTAGGAGGAGGTTGTCTGTGTCTGGGAGCAAGGTGTGGGCTAATTCTCTGCCATTTTCCCCAATTAGGTAATAAAACAGCTTTACTTTCCGTTTGTCATCAGTGGGGCCCACAGTCAGATCCACATACAGTGTAAACTCTTCCTTCCAATGTCTCCAAGTCTGGGACAGATTACATGAAGTGACATCCAGTCTCTGAGGGGGCTTCAGACCAGTCTCCATTTTTCTGTACTGTCAAGGAATCTGTACTTACAGTTGCAGTGATCTGTGCAGTTCCAGCCTCATATAAGCTCTAAGGCTACGTTCACATTAGCGTCATGCGACGCAGCGTCGCCGACGCAACGCACGACGGATCGGAAACGCACGCAAAAACGCACCATTTTTGACGCATGCGTCGAACGGATGCGTCGTAAAACGCGTTTTTTGTGCATTTTTGTTGCGTTTTCCCAAAAAACGCAGCGTTTTACGACGCATGCGTTGTCAAACAATGATGTTATCTTTCCACACAATTTAGTGTCTAGACACTAGATAAAACACCACCAATGAATAGAAGAGGGTGGGTCTAGTGTCTAGACACTAGATAATGCCACCAATGGGTAGATGAGGGTGGGTATTAATGTAATAGTGGTATATATACCCCGGCATAGACTATTTCCAACCATACAGCATCAAGATGGAGCGTCCCATGGAGAGTATCTACCTCAATATTGAGCTGGAATTAGCACTTGCTATTGCTTATGCTATTGCCTGTCATGAACAGAGGAAAAGAGACAAACTATGGAGGAGTCGTCGGCGTTTTTGGCTACACCCTATAGTGGAAGTCCGAGAGAGTCGTGGAGCCTACCATTGTCTGTTTGGCGAATTAAATGAGAACCAGGAGAAATACTTTGAATACACCAGGATGTCACAAAACAGCTTCCGATATCTGCTGCGTCTGGTGGAAGGAACCATTTCCAGGCAGGACACGCAGCTCCGTAAATCGATTTCCCCCGAGGAACGTCTGCTGGTGACTCTACGGTACGTAATGCAATGTGAAGGATTTATATGTTCTTGCCATTTTTTAAAGTAACTTGTTTTGGTTTTGTGGGGTGGGGGATTGTAATTAAGAATGAAAAATTCTTTCATAACAATTTAATTAATTACATTTATTTTTTTTTCTTCTTGTCAGTTTCCTTGCTACCGGAGAGACCTTGAGATCACTGCATTTCCAGTTTCGGATTGGAGTCTCCACACTGTCTGGTATTATTGCCGACACATGCCGCGCATTGTGGGACAACCTCCGGGAGGAATTTTTACCCATCCCTACAACTGAAATATGGCAGGCCAACGCCCAAAAATTCGAACAAGTGTGTTCTTTCCCTAACTGTATTGGAGCCGTGGATGGGAAGCACATTAGGATTACCAAGCCTTCCAGAAGTGGATCTCTGTTTTTTAATTATAAAAAATACTTTTCCACCGTGCTCATGGCAATTGCAGGTGCGGACTGCAGGTTTCTCGCTGTGGACATTGGAGCGTTTGGCCGTGCAAATGATTCACGGACATTTAAGGAGTCTGATATGGGCCGAAGATTGTACGATAACAATTTTAATTTCCCCCAGCCACGACCTCTTCCCAACACCGAAGGCCCGGCCCTGCCATTTGTTGTGGTTGGGGATGAGGCTTTTCAAATGAGTGGCAACCTACTTAAACCGTACTCCAGTCGGGGGTTGGACCGCACCAAAAGTATTTTTAATTATAGACTGTCCAGGGCCAGAAGAACTATGGAGTGCGCCTTTGGAATCCTTGTCTCCAAATGGCGTATCTTAGGATCCGCTATAAATTTGAAAATTGAGACAGTGGATGAGGTGGTGAAGGCGTGTGTGGTTCTCCACAATTTTATTATTGATAAAGAGAGAGTCAACGTGGAACTCGATGAACCCATACCAAATCCATTGCCTGATTATCAAGATCATCCTCTGCGGACAACGGTGGAGATTGCTCATATGAGGGACCAATTTGCTGCATACTTTGTTTCAGATGTTGGCCGTGTTTCATGGCAAGATCAAATGGTTTAATTCATCTTGGTATTATGATGTCATGTAAACACTGTGGAGTCCATGTCATTTTACCATCCTATGTAAGGTTATTGTTATAATGTCCCCTGATTGTCTAATGCATTGTGTTTTGAAATAAAGTTCTTGTGCCTTTCCGTTTTCACAAAACAAATCTCCCATATGTTTTTCCATAGTAATCAAATTGTAAAATCCAATGTTATGTAAAGTAATGTGTGTCCCACAAAATTTATGTGAGCACCAGTACCCAAATGGACTGTGACAAAACAAAAAAATATTTCAGCCGTGTTTTCCATAGTTTTGACATATAACATGATCGGCTCCCACCTTGTCAACCATTTTAAATCCTGCAGACTATTTGCATATGGAACCTGGTTTGACAAGGAGGGAGACGATCATGTTTGCAAAACTCTACAGAGTTAACACTATTGCACTCAGGATGCTAGAATTCGTCCAGAGTCAAATAGTGGCGACACTGTGAACATTGCTACCACCTCACCTGACCAATATTCTTAAGGTACCGTAATAAAACTATTATCCAACGATACCGACCAGTGATACGACCGGACCGTGATCGTTGTTTAGTCGTCGCGTGGTTGCTGGAGAGCTGTCACACAGACAGCTCTCCAGCGACCAAAAAAGAGCAAGTCCCCGTGTAATCTGGGTAAACATTGTGTTATGAAGCGCATGGCCGCACTCACGATGTTTTCCCTGTTTACCATTGTTAATGTAATTTAAAAAAATAAAAAAAACCTTACATTCCGGTGTGTGACACGTCCATCGCCGTCAGCTTTCCGTACTGTGCCAGCCCTAAAGCACAGCGTTTATTATTAAGTCAACGGTGTGCTCTGCTTTACGGGCGGGAATCACAGTGTCAGTCACTGCGGAAAGATGACGGCGAGGGACGTGGTTGACACCTTTTTTTTTGGGGGGGGGGGTATTGTTCACTTATTTGAGTGTTTAAAACACTGCACCCAATATTCCCTTGTTTAAAACAAAGACATCGCTGGATCGGTGTCAAACACGCCGATCCAACAATGACAGCGTGTGATCAGTTACCCCAAAAAATTCCTAATCATTCGCTGACACCAAAAATCTCACAGCAGGGGCCTAATCGTTGTACGATTTCAGAAAAGATAACGTTGGTTACACACAAAAACCAACTATATCGTTACTGAAATCGTTGTGTGATGGTACATTTTAAACTTGATATATTGAGCAATGCTGTTTGTGTTTGTAACATCTCATAGTACAATGAGCGACAGGCCTATAAAAAAAATGAAAAAAAAAATTTTAAAAATATTGTCAGACATTGCACATCAGGTGTTACAAACACAATATTTGTGTATACGGCGCACGGTGTGATTTGGTGCAAACTTTATTTGAGACAATAAAAACTCAGTATTTTTGAAAAAAATAACAATTTTATTAGGGACACAAAAAAAAAGAAATGGGAAATGTTAAGGGGTATCTATGTCTGCAATTAAGGGGGATTGATATACCCCACTTTTGGGGGGTGTTGAGGAGACCGAGGAGGAGGACGAGGGGGAGGAAGCAGCATAGTCTATGACACTAGATGGGATGCCGACATCAATCCAGCCAGTTGACGGTGGCGAGACTGCCAAAGCAGGAGGTGAGGGAGGAGGAGGGACGACCAGTGTCCTTGGCTGGCTACTCCGGCTCCGGGTAGACCCAGGCTGTGTACTAGGTGTACTCCTTGTAGACCCAGGCTGGGTACTGGGTGTACTCCGTGTTGACCCAGGCTGGGTACTTGGTGTGCTCCGGGTCGACCCAGGCTGTGTACTGGTGGTTGTTTTGGGAGCAGCCATAGCCAAGGTTGTAGTGCTTGTCGTCGTCTTCTTTTTTTTCCTCCTCTCTCCCTCTGGGTGTGGGTCGGCTTCCCGTCTGTGTGCCCTTGAAGGCCTGGCATGAGCAGAACTTTGGGGCTCTGTTCTGTGGTGGCGGTGGTTCTCGGCACGCGGAGCTCTGTGGTGGTGCTCTGCAGCAGGAGTCGGAGTCATGGCAGCCAGCGATGGTACTGCGGGCACTGTAGTCGCTGACTGCATGACCCGAGCCTGCTGCAGAGCAGTGACATATGCGTTGTTGCAGCCCTGCATGACCGAAATCTGGAGTTCCGGCGTAAGATGTTCAACCATGCCCTTGTGAATGGCACTAAAAAAATGTTTGGCCGGCCTCGAGAGCTCCGATTCGATGTTTTCAAGACGCCGGTCGATATTGGACATTTTATCGCACAGCGCCTTGAAACCATTCTGGAATACGGTGCTCAAATGTAAAAATTCGGGCAGGACCGCCCTGTCCGAGGCCCGCTGACGCTGTCGGGAAGACCCGAAGGAAGGAGCGACAGAGGCCTCGGCCAGGGGAACATCTGATGGACCGGCTGCCGGTTCGCCAGATTGTGGTGGTGCAGACCTGCTCTCGCTGTGGGATGGCTGCGACGGTTCAGATGGCGCTTCACGAAGGACCGCTCCAGAGGGTCGGACAGTCTCGCGGGTGCTGCTGTGTGTTCTGTGAAAACATAAGGAAACCATTAGTATACTAAATATAACATTTCACATGCGTCATTAATTAACTTTACCGGCGGTATCCATTGCCGCCGTTAATATTAACCTATTTTTAATATTGACACTGCATATGCCGCATCAATATTAAAAAAAAAAATGCATTTATTTATTTCAAAATAGTCACCCATGGTTGCGGTTTGTAACGCCCGACAATTACGCTTACCGTTGGAACTGCCATGACGTCACGGTCATGTGACCGAGACGTCATCACAGGTCCTGCGAGCTGAGCAACCATGGGAACATAACCTGCCTTGCAGTAGAAGGTATGCCGTGTCTATTATATTTTAAGTTTTTGTGTGTAAAAAAACTGGGATACACCTGGATGGGCACTATACTACTCCACTATGAAATATTGCCCGGGCATGGCCAATCTACTATCTTTCTGTGTTCTGTATACTTCTGATTTCAGGGAAATAAATAGTAAGTCAAGCTCACCATTGTAGTAATCCCAGAAGGCTCAGAGCACGGAGCCGCTGTGTCAAGCGTGAGAAGACCAGAAATGAATAAAAAATTCGAGGTCACCGAGGCGTGAAAAGTAAAAACTAAATACTTTATTCACTTCAATCAGAAGCAGAGGATGAAACATCTGCACAATACAATAAAAACACTATCTACGCGTTTCAGGTCTGATGTTCCCTGTCACCTGAAACACGTAGATAGTGTCTATTGTATTGTGCTGATGTTTCATCCTCTGCTTATGATTGAAGTGGATAAAAGTATGTATTTTTTACTTTTCACGCCTCGGTGAGCTTGCATTTTTTTCTTCATTTCTGTACTTCGTACTTGACAAAATAAATGGCTGGGCAATAAGCTACGTGGCTGGAATATAGTACGTGAATATGCATGTTGTAAAAACTAGGTGTGTGCATAGGTACTATACTTACTCTCTGCTGTCAAGGACCGGTCGCAAGAACTGCAATATACGGTTGTATTTGTAGACAGAGGTCCTTGACGCTGCAGCACCACTACGGATCTGTCCCTCCTTTTTCAGGCCCCTCTTGAAACGGTCCTTCATGGAGTGCCATCTGGTCTTCAATTGTTTAACTGTGTATAAATTAAAAAAAAAAAAAAAAAAGTTTTAGAGAATATATTGAAAACGATTACGCAACCTTGTGTAATCCCAATAGAAGACATCACAGACGGTTGTGTAATCCTGGCCTGATGGGTCACAGCAGCATTTTGGAAATACTTACGAAATTTAGCTTTGCCCACGGGGGAAGCGCTGTCGAAGCCATCCCACAGCGATTGTGCCACCTCTATCCACAAACGGCGCAATATGCCCTGGTCCGCGTGCCGGGGGTCACGGCTGTCCCACAACGGGCCCCGTTCCTCTATGGATGCCACCATCATGTCGATATCCAGTGGGTCATCATGGGCCCGTTGTGAAACCTAGAATAAATGTAAAATATTAATGTTTGCAAGATAAAAAATGTTGTCCCTACCGCCCCCACCGCCACCTACCACCTCCACCACCACCCCCTCCCACCACCCCCCATACCCGCAAAAACAAAAAAATTAAAGAAAAAAAAAAAATAGGTTTGACATAATAACTTACTCGCCGTCCTGCAACCACAGCTTGGCCCCGTGGTCTCTGCTCCTGCTCCCTCTGTTCCTCCTGGCTCTCCTCCTCACTTGAAGAAGCCTGCAAAATAGTTTACCAAAAAGTTGAGTGACCCATCTACAAATGACAGCGAATAGTAAGCAACAGTAGATCATGTACTCACCGGACTCCTCAGCGGTGGGGTGTTGCTGGAATCGCTGGCCATAATGCAATACAGAGTACAAAGGAGGGCAACAAAATTAATAAAGGGGATGGGAGAACTACAATACCCAGATAGATTAGCGAAATTAGGATTATTTAGTCTAGAAAAAAGACGACTGAGGGGCGATCTAATAACCATGTATAAGTATATAAGGGGACAATACAAATATCTCGCTGAGGATCTGTTTATACCAAGGAAGGTGACGGGCACAAGGGGGCATTCTTTGCGTCTGGAGGAGAGAAGGTTTTTCCACCAACATAGAAGAGGATTCTTTACTGTTAGGGCAGTGAGAATCTGGAATTGCTTGCCTGAGGAGGTGGTGATGGCGAACTCAGTCGAGGGGTTCAAGAGAGGCCTGGATGTCTTCCTGGAGCAGAACAATATTGTATCATACAATTATTAGGTTCTGTAGAAGGACGTAGATCTGGGTATTTATTATGATGGAATATAGGCTGAACTGGATGGACAAATGTCTTTTTTCGGCCTTACTAACTATGTTACTATGTTACTATGTATGTTAATTCTGAAATAAAGAACAAAATAACATTTATCCTATGCTCCTAGGCACAATACAGCAATATAAAAAAAAAAAAAAAAACATTTACATTTCAACCACAAAGAACATTGCACTCCAACTGAACTAACGCTGAGCAAACAACACTGCCACATTGATTAAAAGAAACAATGGCAGAGACAACCCAATGCCAGAGTAAACAAAAGCCTAAAGATAACAAAACAAATATACAACAGACCCTATGTCGTAATCACAAAAGAGAGTTTTTTTTTTTTCAAAAAGTACAGTATGCACGGAGCAACCCAAAAAACACAATAGATTTTTGAAAGGAAAAAATTAACAACCCCCAAAAATTAAGGGCAGAAACGTTAATAACACACCATACTTTACAATAAAACCGACAGGGCCGGAGACAATAAAAGGCCATACAACGCCATACATCACAACCAGAAACATACAACAATGTCTTTACACAACCACAGTGCAGAACATAATACACAACTTGCAATATAAATTATTACATTTAATAAAAGGGCGCAGAATCATTCTATACTATACTTTACAATAAATCCAACAGGGACGTATACAATAAAAGGCCACACAACGCCATACATCACAACCAGAAACATACAACAATGTCTTTACACAACCACAGTGCTGAACATAATACACAACTTGCAATAAAAAAAAATACATTTAATAAAAGGGCGCAGAATCATTCTATACTACCATACTTTACAATAAAACTAACATGGCCGGAGACAATAAAATTCATATAACGCAAGAATAAAACATCACAACTGAATAAAAAAAAACACCACCAAACCAATAAATGGAAAAGAAAAATCTATCCTGGAAAGAACAATAATCAAGGCCGCAGACAATGAAACGCCATCCTTTACAACGCCATACATCACAACCAGACTAAAAATACAACAATATCTTTAAACAACCACAGTGCAGAATATAATACACAACTTGCAAAAACATTTTAAAAAACATGTAGAAAATGCAGAGAATCATTCTATACTTACATCTCTGGACAGCGGATGAAAAGACAGTCTGGTCTGATGTGTAGCCTGATGTGTAGCCTGCAGCAGAAGTGACAAACAATCCAAACATTTTCTTTATATATGGGGGATGTTTTTATAACTGTTTTCACTGTCTAGACACTGTCTAGACACTTTTTTGTTTAATTTTATTTAACGACGCATGCGTCGCACAACGCACGCACGACGCACACACGCGACGCAAGTGCGTTGTCAATTGGTTTGAATGGGAAATTGTAACGCAATGACGACGCACGAGCGATGCAAGTGCGACGCGTGCGTTTTTTAGACGCTACAAAAATGCAACATGTAGCGTCTCCGACGCCACCCAGGTGCGGTGAAACGACGCATGCGTCGTGCGTTTTTCCGAAAACGCACGACAATGCAACGCATGCGTCCCCAATGATAAAGATAGGGGCGCATGACGCATGCGTTGTCGTGCGTCGACGATGCAGCGTCGCATGACGCTAATGTGAACGTAGCCTAAGAATTTGCAGGTTCTGTGCCCGGCTGCCACCATGTTCTGTTTGATGAATCCTGTCATAAATCACACTCTGTGAGTATCTCCAGGCTCTTTATTCACATCATGTCTCAACCTCCATTACATGAATTCCGAGTACAACAACATCCAACAAGTTCCAAACAAAGAAAGTAGAACACACATAAAAGTAGTGAGACCCCCTAGAGGCCACATGAACATATAACATATTGCTACACCACTCCTGATGTTGGCTTGTACATGCTGAGGTAAAATACTGACCATGTGAACGTGGCATTTCAGTCATAGTCAGCAGCAGCTGAAACCACGCCCTGTCACTGACTGGCAGCCGAACCTGCACTGATGCACTGTAGAGTACGGCCACGTTCACACGTTCAGTATTTGGTCAGTATTTTCCATCAGTATTTGTAAGCAAAAACCAGGAGTAGATGAAAAATGCAGAAGTGGTGACGTGTTTCTATTATGCTTTTTATCTGATTGTTCCACTCCTGGACTTGGCTACAAATACTGATGCAAAATATTGATCAAATACTGAATGTGTGATTGTGGCCTACCACTGAAATCGGGATAAATTGCAAGGTTTTCTTCCTCCCATTTCCTCTAGGGACAATAAAATAAAACATGATGAACCCTGTTCATTAAGAATGGCATTATGCACACTAGTGTTAGGCTATGTGCACACGTTGCGGATTGGTGTGCGGATTTTTCCACACTGTTTTTGCAAAATCCGCAGGTAAGGCTACTTTCACACTAGCGTTAACTGCAATCCGCCGCAATGCGTCGTTTTGCAGAAAAAACGCATCCTGCAAAAGTGCTTGCAGGATGCGTTTTTTCCCCATAGACTTGTATTGACGACGGATTGCCACACGTCGCATCCGTCGTGCGACGGATGCGTCGTGCTTCTGCGGACCGTCGGGAGCAAAAAACGCTACATGTAACGTTTTTTGCTCCTGACGGACCGCTTTTTCCGACCGCGCATGCGCGGCCGGAACTCCGCCCCCACCTCCCCGCACCTTACAATGGGGCAGCGGATGCGCCGGAGAAATGCATCCGCTGCCTCCATTGTGCAATGCGTTAAACGCTAGCGTCGGAATCTCTCCCCGACGCACTGTGACGGGGAGATTCCGACGCTAGTGTGAAAGTAGCCTAAAACGCACTGCGGATTTGCCTCGTTTTTTTGCGGATTTCACCTGCAGTTTTACACCTGCGGATTTCTATTGAGGAGCAGGTGTAAACCGCTGCGGAATCCGCACATGCTGTGGAAAAAACAACGCCGCGTTTCCACTCTTTTTTTCCGCAGCATGTGCGCAGTGGATTTTGTTTTCCATACGTTTACATTGTACTGTGCAACCAGAGGCGTAGCTAGGGTTTCAACTTGGGGGGGGGGAGGGGCGAAACATCTGAGTGGGCCTCTAACCAGCTAACCCTGATTACAGCTATGGTTGCGCACTCTAATTGTGAATATAGTGGAACCTCAGAATATGACCGCGCTGTTATTGAAAATAAATATATATACAAAAACGAACATTGATTTTACCGCCATATTGTGACGATATGCAACTTTGATGGTCGCAATACTCTGAGCGCCCCTATAACAATACAGTAATGCTTAAGTGCCCACTTTACATTTAATAATGTCCCCTAAGTTCCCTCATGTACTGCTCCATTATACACAGTATGGTGAGCTCAAAGCTTCCATATACACAGTATAAGGCCCCCACAGCTCCCCTACACACAGTTTGATGATTCTATAACTCCCGATACACCGTATGATGTTCTCACTGCTCCTCTTTACACAGTATAATGCTGACAGAGCTCCACTATAGAAAGTATAATGCCCCCTAGAGCTCCCCTATATACAGGGTAATGGGCCAACAGCTCCCATATGCACAATATGCCTTCACAGTTCCCTATACACAGTATGATGAGCCCGTAGCTCCCTTATACACAGTATGATGGACCCGCAGCTCCCTTATACACAGTATGATGAGCCAGCAGCTCCCTTATACACAGTATGATGAGCCCGCAGCTCCCTTATACACAGTATGATGAGCCCGCAGCTCCCTTATACACAGTATGATGGGCCCGCAGCTCCCTTATACATAGTATGATGAGCCCGCAGCTCCCTTATACACAGTATGATGGGCCCGCAGCTCCCTTATACATAGTATGATGGGCCCGCAGCTCCCTTATACACAGTTTGATGGGCCCGCAGCTCCCTTATACACAGTATGATGGGCCCGCAGCTCCCTTATACACAGTATGATGGGCCCGCAGCTCCCTTATACACAGTATGATGGGCCCACAGCTTCCTTATACACAGTATGATGGGACCGCAGCTCCCTTATATACAGTATGATGGACCCGCAGCTCGCTTATCACAGTATGATGGGCCCGCAGCTTCCTTATACACAGTGTGATGGGCCCGCAGCTCCCTTATACACAGTATGATGGACCCGCAGCTCCCTTATACACAGTATGATGGGCCTGGAGCTCCCTTATACACAGTATGATGGGCCCACAGCTCCCTGTCATGATTTGGCAATCTGCAATCACTTAAAGTGACTGCATTCATTCCAAGCCTTTATCAACTTTATAGTAATACATTGCTTATTATTAAAGCACCACTCTAGCAGGGTTTTTTTCCACCACTGGAGTGGTGTTTTAAGCGCAAGTCCCCTGCCCAGGTCATTTACTCATCCTCCGGTGTATTCACCATTTTGTGACACTGCTGCAGTCCCACGGCTCAAACTTGTGAGTGCAGCTTCTGACTGGCCAGAAGCTATGTCACAAGCGCTCAATGTAAGTCTATGAGGCTATGTGCGCACGTTGTGGATTCGTATGCGGATTTTTCCGCACCGTTTTTGCAAAATCCAAAGGTAAAACGTGCTGCGTTTTACCTGTGGATTTACCATGGATTTCCTGTGTTTTTTGTGAGGATTTCGCCTGCATTTTTACACCTGCTGATTCCTATACAGGAGCAGGTGTAAAACGCTGTGGAATCCGCATAAAAAATTGACATGCTGCAGAAAATACAACGCAGCGTTTCCGAGCGTATTTTTCCGCACCATGTGCACTGCAGATTTGGTTTTCCATAGGATTACATGGTACTGTACAACACATGGAAAACTGCTGTGAATCCACAGCGGCCAATCTACACCGTGTGCACATAGCCTGAGAGTGAGAAAGAGGCCAGAACGAGGCTCCCATACACTCACATTGATTAGTGACCTCTGCGCTGCTCCATAAAACAATGGAGCAGCGAACAGGTCACAAACTGCAGGAGACGGAGCCGAGCAGAGACAAAAACAGAAGAAAAAGCCAGAAGGTGAGTATCAGACAGAGGGCAGCGGACTTGGATTTTCAGCACCGCTCCAGCAATTAAATTTAAATAAAAATGCTGGTGTGGTGCTGTAAATGTGATGCAGCTCTTGGTTACTGTATGGGGGCTTCGTATACTAATACTCATGAAAGACCCAGGTGGTACGTATCAAAAGCCCCCTACCCCCCTATCTCCAGCCTCCCCAGACAGCAAATATTACATGATGGAGCACATAAAATATAACAAAACATAATATTCAGCCCCCAGTGACCTGCCCCCCCTCCCCCACTTCAGCCCCAATGCCATCAACTCACATCCACCCTGTCAGTGCCCTGTCCCACTTCACCCACCTTCAGCCCCCACAGCACCCCCATGGTCTCATATTTACCCCCTCAGTGCCTTATCTCCCCTCCCCCACTTCAGTACCCAATACCCTCACCATCTCACATCCACCCCCTCAGTACCCTGTCCCCCTCACCCACTTTCAGCACCCACAATACCCCAATGGTCTCACATTGACATCACAGTGACATACCAGAATTTAATAAACCTAAAAAGTTCCATCCCCACTTACTGAATTGATAAAGTTTGCAGGCAGGACCAGGAAGTGTCTAGGTGAAATGCAGGTGGTGGGCACTAGGACCCAGCGTGCCTGAGCCAATCCCAGCGTGCACAGAGTGAAGAAAACTGTGGGAAAAGCTTCATGATCAGGTCAGACAGGCGAAACCATTCACTGCAGGAGGGAGACTGCAGCCGGCCACTGTGCTAGCAGCCAGCGTACAGAGTCTCCGTGAGATGGGAGCAGACATCATACTGCTCTGCTCCTATGCTATGTTCTGCCTGGACACAGAAGTGGCCCTGGCTCCTGGTGGGCCGCTTCATGTGACAGGGCCCGGGGTGATGGCCCGCTCTGCCCCCCCCCCCCCAGTAGCTACTCTACTGTGTACAACTAATGGAAAACAGCTGCAGATCCGCAGCGTCAAATCCGCTGCAGATCCGCAGCAAAATCCGCAACGTGTGCACATAGCCTTAATGAAGATATTGTTGGAATTAGATGCACCTAATTCATTAACAAGTTCAAGACCAGAACATTTTCCCTCATTCCTCACCAGAGACATCTTCTGGCTTTTTTTTGCACATGCGGTTTAAAGTGTTGTACTTTTTTTTTTGTATCCAGATATTCAGTTATTTTTCATCTTTTTTTGTGATACGTTTGACTTGGTTATTACCGTATGTTATTTTTATACTGTTTTTTTGGGAGGATGTTGCCGATTATATAATATTTAGTGATGGGCGAGCACTAAAATGCTCGGGTGCTTGTTGCTCGGGTCAAGCAAATTGGAATATTCGGGTATTGCAAGTCTTTTAACCCCTTAAGCCCCAAGGGTTGTTTGCACGTTAATGACCGGGCCAATTTTTACAATTCTGACCACTGTCCCTTTATGAAATTATAACTCTGGAACACTTCAACGGATCCTGATGATTCTGACATTGTTTTCTCGTGACATATTGTAATTCATGATAGTGGTAAAATTTCTTCAATAAGACTTGCGTTTACTTGTGAAAAAAATTGAAATTTGCAAAAATTTTCAAAAGTTCCCAATTTTCCAACTTTGAATTTTTATGCCCTTAAATCACAGAGATATGTCACACAAAATACTAATAAGTAACATTTCCCACATGTCTACTTTACATCAGCACAATTTTGGAACCAAAATCCTTTTTTGTTAGGGAGTTATAAGGGTTAAAAGTTGACCAGCAATTTCTAATTTTTACAACACCATTTTTTTGTAGGGACCACATCTCATTTGAAGTCATTTTGAGGGGTCTATATCAGGGGTCCTCAACTCCAGTCCTCAAGGCCCACCAACAGGTCATGTTTTCAGGATTTCCTTTGCATTGCACAGGTGATGCAATTATTACCTGGGCAAGACTAAGGAAATCCTGAAAACATGACATGTTGGTGGGCCTTGAGGTGCTCAAAACCACATTCAAGAAGTTTATCAACCCTTCAGGTGTTTCACAGGAATTTTTGGAATGTTTAACTAAAAATGAACATTTAACTTTTTTTCACACAAAATTTATTTCAGCTCCAATTTGTTTTATTTTACCAAGGGTAACAGGAGAAAATGGACCCCAAAACTTGTTGTACAATTTGTCCTGAGTACGCCGATACCCCATATGTGGGGGTAAACCACAGTTTAGGCGCATGGCAGAGCTCGGAAAGGAATGAGTGTTGTTTGACTTTTCAATGCAAAATTGGAATTGAGATGAGACGCCATGTTACGTTTGGAGAGCCCCTGATGTGCCTAAACATTGAAACCCCCCACAAGTGACACCATTTTGGAAGGTAGACCCCCTAAGGAACTTATCTAGATGTGTGGTGAGCACTTTGACCTACCAAGTGCTTTACAGAAGTTTATAATGCAGAGCCGTAAAAATAAAAAATCATATTTTTTCACAATGATCTTTTCGCTCCCAATTTTTTATTTTCTCAAGGGTAAAAGAAGAAATTGGACCCCAAGAGTTGTTGTGCAATTTGTCCTGAGTATGCTGATACCCCATATGTGGGGGTAAACCACTGTTTTGGCGCATGGCAGAGCTCGGAAGGGAAGGAGCGCCGTTTGACTTTTCAATGCAAAATTGACTGGAATTGTGATGGGACGCCATGTTGTGTTTGGAAAGCCACTGATGTGCCTAAACATTGAAACCCCCCAAAATTGACACAATTTTGGAAAGTAGACCCCCTAAGGAACTTATCTAGATGTGCTGTGAGAGCTTTGAACCCCCAAGTGTTTCACTACAGTTTATAACGCAGAGCCGTGAAAATAAAAAAATCCATTTTTTTCCACAAAAATTATTTTTTAGCCCCCGTTTTTGTATTTCCCCAAGGGTAACAGGAGAACTTGGACCCCAAAAGTTGTTGTCCAATTTGTCCTGACTACGCTGATACTCCATATGTTGGGGTAAACCCCTGTTTGGGCGCACGGGAGAGCTCGGAAGGGAAGGAGCACTGTTTTACTTTTTCAACGCAGAATTGGCTGGAATTGAGATCGGACACCATGCCGCGTTTGGAGAGCCACTGATGTGCCTAAACAGTGGAAACCCCCAATTCTAACTGAAACTCTAACCCTAGCCCCAACCCTAGCCCTAGCCGTAACCCTAGCCCTAACCCTTAGCCCTAATGGGAAAATGGAAATAAATACATTTTTTAATTTTATTATTTTACCCTAACTAAGGGGGTGATGAAGGGGGGTTTGATTTACTATTTATAGCATTTTTTAGCGGATTTTTATGATTGGCAGCTGTCACACAATAAAAGACGCTTTTTATTGCAAAAAATAGTTTTTGCGTCTCCACATTTTGAGAGCTATAATTTTTCCACATTTTGGTCCACAGAGTCATGTGAGGTCTTGTTTTTTGTGGGACGAGTTGACGTTTTTATTGGTAACATTTTCGGGCACATGACATTTTTTGATCGCTTTTTATTCCGATTAATGTGAGGCAGAATGACCAAAAACCAGCTATTCATGAATTTCTTTTGTGGGGGGCGTTTATACCGTTCCATGTTTGGTAAAATTGATAAAGCAGTTTTATTCTTCGGGTCAGTACGATTACAGCGATACCTCATTTATATCATTTTTTTATGTTTTTGCTCTTTTATACGATAAAAACTATTTTATAGAAAAAATAATTATTTTTGCATCGCTTTATTCTGAGGACTATAGCTTTTTTATTTTTTCGCTGATGATGCTGTGTGGCGGCTCGTTTTTTGAGGGACAAGATGACGTTTTCAGTGGTACCATGGTTATTTATATCCGCCTTTTTGATTGCGTGTTATTCCACTTTTTGTTCGGTGGTATGATAATAAAGCGTTGTTTTTTGCCTCTTTTTTTTTTTTACCACGTTCACTGAAGGGGTTAACTAGCGGGTGGGGTCGTTACAGACGCGGAGATACTAAATATGTGTACTTTTATTGTTTTTTTTTTTATTATTTAGATAAAGAAATGTATTTATGGGAACAATATTTGTTTTTTTTCTTTATTTAGGAATTTTTTATTTTTTTTACTTTATAATATTGCCCCTTTGGGGGGGCATCATGTTATAGGGTCAGATCGCTGATCTGACACTTTGCAGAACACTGTCAGATCAGCGATCTGACATACTGGGCTGCAGGCTTACCAGCGCTTGCTCTGAGCAGGCGCTGGTAAGCCACTTCCCTGCAGGACCCGGAACTAGCCCCACGGCCATTTAGGATCCGGGGCCTGCAGGGAGGAGACGATCGGTACAAGGTGAGCACATTGCCTTTGTCATTGTAACATTTAACAACCCTAGCTGGCTATGTGGTGTGAGGCACATCTTGTTTCATTTCTGAAGGAGGGACTCTTAAAGTCACACAGCCTATTTTTAGAGGGGCATCAGGCGGCATTAATATTCTTAAAGGGCCATTATTAAACAGTGGGTCTCCTATGCTGTTATTGCCTATACAGTGAGTGGCTGGGCTGCCAAGAATTACAACGCAACACAATACCCCTTTCAAGAGAGGTACAGGATGGCCTCCTGAAAAAAAGTTGCATAGAATGCAAGGCCTGCCCTGCTATCAAGTCATACGCACCCCAATAAGCCTTTGAACGCAGGTACTGGATGAACACACTGTTTTCTTATGTCACTGAAAATTTTAATAAAATTTTAATATGCAAATTGCCTTTTTCAGAGAAAAAGAAGACTTAAATTCTATAGCGCCATCTGTTGGAAGTAGCAATCCTACAAGTCACCATCAACCCTTTAGCGAATCTTGCAATATGACTTAGGATAAGAGCCACACCACTATCTCAATTCGCCGACACTGTGTTTCGGGCTGTTGGCCCTCAGCAGTGCAAAGCATGAGAACTGGTTTGGATAGGTGAGAGGCTCTGGACTGAGGTCTAAGGGGTAAGGTTTCTCTTTGTGGAGAGTGACATACCAGCTCTGGCTTGTCAAGGTAAGGAGGCTTATTCGCCGTGCACAAACATTTTACTTCAGAGCCTATTTTTTTATTTTCACAAGTGTAAAAAGAGAAAATGAACCACAAACTTTGTTGTGCTATTTCTCCTGAATACACTGATACCCCATATGTGGGGTAAACCAATGTTTGGGCGCACGGCAGAGTTTGGAAGAGAAGGAATGCAATTTGACTTTTTCAATGCAGAATTGGCTGTAGTCAAGATTGGCCATGTTGCTTTTGGAGAGCCCCTGATGTGCCTAAACAGTGGAAACCGCCACAAGTGACACCATTTTGGAAACTAGACCCCTTAAGGAACTTATCTAGATGTGTGGTGAGCACTTTGAACCCCCAAGTGCTTCACAGAAGTTTATAACGTAGAGCCATAAAAATAAAAAATTATATTTTTTCCACAAAAATGATCTGTTCTCCCCCAAATTTTTATTTTCACAAGTTGCTGTGCAATTTGTCCTGAGTACACCGATACCCCATATGTGGGGGTAAACCACTGTTTGGGCGCACAGCAGAGCTCGGAAGGGAAGGAGCGCCGTTTGACATTTCAATGCAGAATTGGCTGGAATTGAGATCGGACACCATGTCACGTCTGAGAGCCCCTGATGTGCCTAAACAGTGGAAACCCCCCAAAAGTGACAGCATTTTGGAAACTAGACCCCTTAAGGAACTTATCTAGATGTATGGTGAGCACTTTGAGTGCTTCACAGAAATTTATAACGCAGCGTTGTGAAAATAAAAAATCTTTATTTTTCCCACAAAAATGATTTTTTTAGCCCTCAATTTTTTATTTTCTCAAGGGTAACAGGAAAACTTGGACCCCGAAAGTTGTTCAATTTTTCCTGAGTATGCTGATGCCCCATTTGTTGGGGTAAACCACTGTTTGGGCTCACGGCAGAGCTCAGAAGGGAGGGAGCACTATTTGACTTTTTGAACACAAAATTGGCTGGAATCAATGGTGACGCCATGTCGTGTTTGGAGACCCCTTATGTACCTAAACAGTGGAAACCCCCCAATTCTAACTTAAACCCTAATGCCAACACACCCTTAATCCAAACCCTAACCATAACCCTAATCGCAACCCTAACCCCAACACACCCCTAATCCCAACCTTAACCATAACCCTAATCCCAACACACCCCTAACCCTAATCCCAACCATAACCCTAACCACAAACCTAACCCAATCCCAACCCAAATCTAAACCCTTGTCCCAACCCTAATCCTAACCCTAATCCCAGCCCTAACCCTAATTCCAACTCTAACTCTAACTTTAGCCCCAACCCTAACCCTAACTTTAGCTCAACTCACTTTAGCCCAACTGTAACCCTAATTGGAAAAAGGCAATAAATATATTTTCTCTATTTTATTATTTTTCCCTAAAGGTACCGTCACACTGAGCGACGCTGCAGCGATACCGACAACGATCCGGATCGCTGCAGCGTCGCTGTTTGGTCGCTGGAGAGCTGTCACACAGACAGCTCTCCAGCGACCAACGATGCCGGTAACCAGGGTAAACATCAGGTTACTAAGCGCAGGGCCGCGCTTAGTAACCCGATATTTACCCTGGTTACCAGCTTAAAAGTAAAAAAAAAAAAAACACTTCATACTTACCTTCCGCTGTCTGTCCCTCGGCGCTCTGCTTCTCTGCCCTGTGTAAGTACAGCGGCCGGGAAGCAGAGCGGTGACGTCACCGCTCTGCTTTCCGGCCGCTGGACTTACACAGGGCAGAGAAGCAGAGCGCCGAGGGACAGACAGCGGAAGGTAAGTATGAAGTGTTTGTTGTTTTTTTACTTTTACGCTGGTAACCAGGGTAAACATCGGGTTACTAAGAGCGGCCCTGCGCTTAGTAACCCGATGTTTACCCTGGTTACCAGTGAAGACATCGCTGAATCGGCGTCACACATGCCGATTCAGCGATGTCAGCAGGAAGTCCAGCGACCAAATAAAGTTCTGGACTTTCTGCAGCGACCAGCGACATCACAGCAGGATTCTGATCGCTGCTGTGTGTCAAACTGAACGATATCGCTAGCCAGGACGCTGCAACGTCACGGATCGCTAGCGATATCGTTCAGTGTGACGGTATCTTAACTAAGGGGGTGATAATGGAGGGGTTAATTTACTAATCTTTTATTTTGATCACTGTGATAGACCCTATCACAGTGACCAAAATAAACCAATAGGAAAAATCGTCCTATTGTTGCCGGGTGCCGGCTGGCAGATTTTCATACAGAAGAAGACGCCAGTGGCCGTGGGGGGGAAGCAGGAGGACCCATGGACACTAGGAGACACTGATAAGTATCGGGGGGGATCGGGGACTCTATTTTTTTTTCCTCTAATGTGCGATCACATTGGAGGATAGAAAAATTAAATTGCCAATCACGCTTTTTTTTGTGGTCGTGTTATACAGTTAATAACGGCGATCGCAACCTGGGGGTTGGTAAAAACCAACCTGAATCATGTTCTCTGGGGTCTCGGCTACCCCTGGCAGCCAAGACCCAGGAGATAATCCAACTCTGGGGGGCGCTATACACTAACTACCACTGTAAAAAGGCGTATCGGCGGTCGTTAAGGGGTTAAATATTAGCCCTTGTTACAAGGGAATTTCAGCCTCTCAGCAGCTCCGGCTCCCTCCCTACACCCAGCAATCATATCATCACTATGTCTGAAAGAAGAAGCGCTTCCCATTATTGTTTACACAGCGATTGAGAAGGCAAAGACGGTAACAAACCCTCTCTACATTTTCTATGTTGAGTCCGGTGTTCTCAAAGCGGATCTTACAACAGCCTCTTCTAGAAATGTTACTTAAGTCAAGGACTGGAGTACATTTCACGCCTAATTTATGCCACTAAAGCGTCATGAATTTTTATGAATTTGCTGGCCTTTGCTATACCATATAACACCAACTCTATCCTAATTAGATATTAGAATAAACTTTTTGATAGCGAGGGTGATCAATGAGTGGAAAAGGCTTCCACAAGAATTTGCATCAATTCACATTAGACATTACCTTTCCTGTTGTTTGAAGCAGTGGTGAGTGATTAACATAATCGTTCTGGACTTTCTACGTACTCTTGTGTTGAAGTGTTGCAATTTTTCTGCTTATGATTAGGGTCTTTTATTTGTGGCAGCTCACTTAGGTTAATGGACTGATGTGACTCTTTATCTATGGTGACAAAGTCACTGGTAAAGTGCTGGAGGGGAGATATGTTTCACTACGCTTAATGGTGTCAGAGATATAAAACTCAGAGATTTTCCTTCAACACACTAAAGGTACCGTCACACTGAGCAACTTTACAACGAGAACGACAATGATCCGTGACGTTGCAGCGTCCTGGATAGCGATCTCGTTGTGTTTTACACGCAGCAGCGATCAGGATCCTGCTGTGATATCGCTGGTCGTAGCTGAAAGTCCAGAACTTTATTTGGTCGTCAGGTCGGCGTGATTCGTCATGTTTGACAGCAAAAGCAACGATGCCTGCAATGTTTTTTCACGGAGCTAACAACCAGCGAGAACGATAAGTACGTCACTGGATCGCTCCTGCATCGTTCTGGAGTTGCTGTGTTTGACATCTCTACAGCGACCTAACAGCGACGCTCCAGCGATCTAGTTTAGGTCGGATCGTTGTCTATATCGCTGGAGCGTCGCTAAATGTGACGGTACCTTAAGTGTGGTAAGGGATTAACAGCTAATTTGCACAATGGGCTGAGTTTTGTGTTGACAACCATAGTGGATGGGAGGATGTCCGCCTTATCTCCACTCCAGGGTGTGGTCTGGGGCTTAAATAGCTGACCTCTAGAGGAAGTAGTCATTCAGTGTTTGGAGAAGAAACACTCCAGAGAAACGGTTGTGATGGAACCAACCTGAGCCATGTGTGTTCTGCTAGGAGTGAGTGGGAGGAACCCCGCCTCACAAGGACTGTGCTTTGTGCTACCATTTTGTTTTGTTTTGCTGTTTTTCTGCCCAGAGGGCTGTATTTGTTTTACTACACCTTTGTTTATGCTGCGTATAATAAATGAAAGGAAGTTCTTCAAGAGACAATGTTCCCGTGTCTACCTCCGTGTACAGTCGAGTGAGCTGATCTACCACAGGTGGTGTTACAAGTGCGGGCAGCATTCCCAGTGAACACGTGTGATAACCACAAGAGGTACAGTATGTCCTGGGTGAAGAAAGCCGCAAGCCAGTGTACGATGTCAGGCAAAATGGAGGACCTGCTCAAACATCTGGTAAAAGCACAGCAACAACAGCATCAGCAGCAATTACAGCAGCAAGAGATGGCACAAAAGGAGAAAAGTAAGCTGCTTATGCAACAAATGTAACAGCAGCACCAGCAGCACATTGACTTGCTCACAGAGTCAGATCATGGAAGGCAGGCAGCCCCTCCTCCAAGTCCAGGTGACGACACATACGTTCGGAAGGCGGTAAGGCGAGCAATGCAAAAAATGTCTCCAAGTGATGATTTCGTAAGAAAAACTACTAGTTTCACCTCTAGTGTGACAGGCATTACCTATCCGATTCGAACGCACATGAATTGCAACTCAGAAGGTGTCATTTACTTGATAGAATGCGATTTATGTAAACTGCAATATGTGGGCTGCACAGTTGGCCCTCTAAAAAGAAGGTTTTGTAAGCATTTCTCAGAATCTGCACTTAATAATACATCACATCACATTTCTGCAGTCTCTCACCACTGCAAAACAATCCATGCAGGTAATACCAGCATGATTAAAGTGACTGCTATTGAAAAAGTGCATAAACCCTCTAGAGGCGGTGATCATAGACGTAAGATATTAAATCGTGAATCCTTTTGGATATTTTCTCTACAGTCAAGGGTGCCCTTAGGGCTGAACAAACGTCTTGACCTCATTTTGCAGTTAGATTAATGTAATAATTTCATATCTTTATTTAATATAATTCTATATATATTTTTTTTGTGTGTGTTTTTTTTTTCTCTCTCCATAAGAAGGTGATATTTAATATTGTTCACACTGTGAATTCGTGCTATTACTCCGGCTAATGTAATTTTTTGATACACCGTTGTGGTTCTTTTTCCATAGACCTGTCTTTCTCTTTTGCGGTTCACAGGGGGTTAATCTAATGAATGTTCTGATTGCCCACCTGAGTTTTAATCTAAGCACTTGTTGTTTTAGTGTTCTGTGTTGTATAAAATGTTAATATGTGGTTCCATTTTCATGCCATGACTAAGACCTGATGGTTGAAACGCGTCGGCGTTGACCACCTGGGACCCCCATCTCTTTTTTGCAAATGTTTGCATTTTAAAGTGTTTCCAATAAATTGACTTTTTAGAAGATCCATGCTGGAGATTTTTTTTTCCTTTTCAAGTGATGATGTGGAAGCATAATATGTGGCACCAAAATTCTGAAGTTCAGCAACTTGTTGCCTCAGTTGAGCTGCAACAGGCTCCATTTTGTGTGTGAGATTATTCTATTAAGGACTGACCTTTGTTGGGGTAGTGATATTGCAACCACTAGGGGCAGCACCAGCAAGTAGCGTCATCAGGATATAGCCAGAGGTCGTACATGGAGCAGCAGTGTAGTTGTTAGGCTACGTTCACATTGGCGTTCCGCCAATGTGCGTCGCTGTTGCGCCGGCGACGCAGCGGCGACGCAGCGGCGACGCGCCCCTATGTTTAACATAGGGGACGCGTGCGTTTTTTGGGTGGCGTTTTTCGACACGTGCGTCGTTTCCGACGCTAGCGTCGGACGCAAGAAAATGCAACAAGTTGCATTTTCTGTGCGTCCGATTTTCGTCAAAAAACGACGCACGCGTCGCAAAACGCGCGCGTTTTTGCGTGCGTTTGCGCGCGTTTTTTCATGCGTCGCGCGTTGCGTCGCCGACGCAGGGCGGCGCAACGCTAGTGTGAACGTAGCCTTAGGATTAACCTGGAATCATAGTCAGGATATAGCCAGAGGTCAGTACATGGAGCAGCAGTAGCATCTTGAGAATAAAGCAGGAATCGTAGTCAGGATATGGCCAGAGGTCGGTATGCGGAGCAGCAGTATAGTTGGGAGGATAAGCAGGTATTGTGATCAGGATATAGCCAGAAGTCGGTACACGAAGCAGCAGTAGGATCTTGAGAATAAGCAGCAGGTGGGAAGAAGCTAGACTAAGGCTGGGTGCTGGGTGAATCTTGTGCTGCATTGAGCAAGGAGTTGGACACAGTGACCCTTGAAATCCGTTCCAACTCTAAGGCCGGGATCACACATGCGAGAAACACGTCCGTGTCTCGCATGTGAAATCCAAGCTCTGGCGCCGGCACTTGGGAGCGGAGCGTCCGGCTCCATGTGTTGCTATGCGGCCGCACGCTCCGCTCCAGAGTGCCGGTGCCAGAGCTTGGATTTCACATGCGAGACACGGACGTGTTTCTCGCATGTGTGATCCCGGCCTAACATTCTATGAGGTCCTTGAAGGATATAGTTTCTAAAACTGTGACACTTTATTTGTATTCGTGCTGTTTTGGTAACTCAGGCTTCTTCAAAAACAATATGGAGTCACAAAACTATTCCACTCAAATTTCCTCCCTAAAAGTCTTCTTTACTTCCAAGTCCTGCTGTATGCCCAACCGATTTTGGGTCACAATGCAGTGCCCAGTGTCAGAAAGCGGGGTTTCTGCCCTAAGTCATGGGTCTTGCAGCAGGATAATAACCCCAAACATACTTCAAGAAACACCCATAAATTGATGGAAACAAAATGCTGGAGAGTTCTGAAATGGCCAGAAATGAGTCTGGATTTAAATCCAAATATTAGAGACCTGAAACAGTTTGCAAAACAAGAGTGGTCCAAAATTCCAGTAAAGAGGTGTAAGATGCTTATTGATGGTTATAGGAAGTGATTGATTGCAAATATTTATTCCAAAGGATGTGAAACAAAATATTAAGTTGAAGGTGCCAAACATTTTGTCCAACCCGTTTTTTGAGTTTTATGTGAAATTATGTCCAATTTGACAATTTTTTTCCTCATTTTTTTGTGATGTTCCAATACACTCAAAGGAAATAAACATAAACACGTGTATAACAAAACGTGAGACAACACTGTCGTCGATAATTTTATATATATATATATATATATATATATATATATATATATATATACACATAAGATAGATATTAATAAGTCACTTTTGGATATGTGGAAACAATCAAAAGTTATTACAACACAAAGTAGCAAATGTCAGATTTGAAAAATGGGGCTTAGTCACTAATGGCCACTAGATGGCTGTAGTGCATTACTGCATTAATATTTCTCTTCCATGTTAAAAAAGATGGTACACTCCTGTTTTGTGCAATATATTTGATTAAGGCTACATTCACACTAAAGTCAATTTAACTGGAAGAAAAAGGGTGGCAAGCTGCAATAGTTTTTCAAAATGATGGACACCCTAACAGAAACTAAATTATATTTAACTGGGTCTGTCAAGTCCTATTTTTGTCATGAAAAACATGCGTTTTGTTTATGAGTAGTGTTGAGCATTCCGATACTGCAAATATCGGGTATTGGCCAATATTCGCTGTATCAGAATTCCGATACCGAGTTCCGATACTTTTGCGATATCGGAAACCGGAATCAAAAGTTCCCATAGTGCAATGATGCACTATAATGGAGTGTGGGCGGTGCATGGGCAGAGACTGCGTGTGTGCGCGGGCGGGGTCTGTGCGGGCCTGCCGGGGGTCTGTACGGGCCTCTCGGGGGTCTGTGCGGGCATGCCATTGGTCTGTGCGATCTGCCATGGGCCTGTACGGACCTCTCAGGGGTCTGTGCGTGCCTGCCGGGGGTCTGTGCGAGCTGCTAGGGGTCTGTGCGGGCCTGCCGGGGCTCTGTGCGGGCTGCTGGGGCTCTGTACAGGCTGCGGGGGTCTATGCAGGCTGCGGGGGGTCTGTGCGGGCTGCTGGGGCTCTGTGCGGGCTGCCGGGGATCTGTGCGTGTGTGCTACAAGTCCCATCGGACGATGCCGGCTACAGTGACAGTGATTGACACATTAGCCAATGATGGGACAGTAGTAGTCTGTTATGATCAGGTGACCTTGGAGCAGCATGAAAACTTTCACTGGAGTAGGTGGTAACTATACTGACCGCAAACCCTGATCTTATCACCGCAACTAGAAGTAGCCGTAGGGTGTGCCTAACAAAACCTAGACACCTCGACACAGCCGGAGGACTAAATACCCCTATAGATGGAAATAGGAATTTCTACCTTGCCTCAGAGCAGAACCCCAAAAGATAGGCAGCCCCCCACAAATATTGACTGTGAGTAGTAGAGGAAAAGACACACGTAGGCAGAAAACAGGATTTAGCAAATGAGGCACACACTAGCTAAATAGGAAAGGATAGGACAGGATACTAAGCGGTCAGTATTAAAAAATCCTTCCAAAAATATCCACAGCAGAAAATACAAAAACTCCACCATCTAACTAAAGATGTGGAGCGTATATCTGCAACTCCAGAGAATCCAACAAGACCGAGAAAACACTGACACAGTCTAAGCTGGACAAGAGAAAAACAAATGAATAGCACAGAATATAAGCACACTGCATGTGTGCCACAGAAACAAAACCAGACACTTATCTTTGCTGAATTGACAGCTGAGCAGGAGAAGCCAGAAAGTGATCCAACACTTCAGAAGAAACATTGACAACTGGCAAGGGCTAATGAATCCTGCACACTTAAATATCCCAGTCAGAACAGCAATCAGCAGATACACCTGGCCAGGACTGTGACTCAGAGACAACTGCATTCCCACCTACAACCACTGGAGGGAACCCAAGAGCAGAATTCACAACAGTAGTGCCATCATCCGGCTAATGTGTTGAATGTAAAAAAAATAAATAAAAAATACTACTTACATACTACATACATACTACATACATACATACATACTACATACTACATACATACATACATGCTACATACATACTACACATTCATACATTACATACAATACATACATATAGACATACAGTACATTAAACATAGATTACATACTCACCATTACTTGTCATTTTGATCCCCGAAGCCAGTGTCATCTATAAAAAATCTTAACATAACAACCAATATACTCCCTGATCCGCAGAAATCCATGAGTGTCCCACGACGATCTCCCATGGAGAACGGCAGCATCAGCTGATGCGACTGCTCTCCAGGGGCTCCAGGAATCCAATGACGGGAGGAAGGTATCCTTCCGCACTGTATTCCTCCGCCGCTGTAAAAAAATAGTCCCTAGTCTCACTTTTGGCATTGCTGTGTGAGAAATTTTCCCACGCAGCAATTGCCATAAAGTGAGACATTGAACTTTAGTAATCTCAGTGATGCACTGCAGGAGCCATTGTCTCCTGTCAATGTGTCACTGAGGGTCCTATAGAGCTGTGACATCACCCGATGTCACTGTTCTTTAGGGGAGACCGTCGTGGGACACTCGCTATTAATTGGACTATGGCGGACAGGTAGTATACGGTTTATTATTTTACATTTTTTGCAGGCGCTGAAGTATGGTAAGTATGGTTAAATGAAGAATATTAAAATACTTTTTTCCTAATGTGTGTGTGTGCTTTATTAACACTTTATTACTATTGGATTAATAATGGAGAGGAATACAGTGCGGAAGGATACCTGTTGTGAATTCTGCTTTTGGGCTCCCTCCGGTGGGAGGGCAATTACTTGTAGGATGAGAGATGCTCTTTTTCCTGATTTTCCTATTGTCCCGACATTTTATTTGTTGCCCAAGGTTCACAGGGACCCCTCATGCCCACCAGGCAGACCTATTGTCTCGGGCATGGGGGGGGGGTCTTTGTGAGCCTTCGTGCCGATTTATAGATTTTTATTTACAAAAGTGTGTGGAAACCCTTCCGTCATTTGTGAAGGATACCACCGATGTTTTGAGAAGGCTGGATGGCCTTGCTCTTGAGGAGGACATGTGGCTGGTTACTTGCGACGTGGAGTCCCTGTATACGTCGATAGGCCATGGCTACGGGATGCGGGCTGCAAAATTCTTTTTGGATATGACCAATCTTGGACCGGAACTTATTAATTTTATCCTTGAGCTATTGGAGTTTGTATTAACCCATAATTTTTTTGTGTTCAAGGACCGCCCCTTCCTACAGCTCCAGGGCACCGCTATGGGGGCGTCTTGTGCGCCCTCGTATGCAAATTTGTTCCTGGGGCTGTGGGAGAGGGATGTGGTCCTTGACACACCCGGTCACAGCTCCGTTATCTCGTGGTTACGCTATAACGACGACATTTTTTTCATTTGGCAGGGCTCCACGTCGCAACTTGATACCTTTTTGAATTGCCTTAATACCAACTCACTTAATATCAGGTTGACCTGGAAGTATAGCCAGACTTGCATTGATTTTCTCGATCTGGCTATCTCCAGGCTACCTGATGGCATTATAGCCACTGATGTCTTCCGCAAGAGCACGGCCACCAACGCACTCCTACATTTTTCTTCATCTCATCCGCCTAAACTCAAGAGCTCTATACCTGTTGGACAGTTTTTGCGAGCTCGCAGAATCTGTTCTGATGATGACACTTTTTTTAGGCAGGCAGGGGAGCTTATGCGTCGGTTTAGGAACAGGGGCTACAAATATGTTGACATCCAGAAGGGCTATTCGCGGGCATTGTATTCGGACAGGTCCTCTCTCTTGGCGAGGCCGACAAGGAAGCCTTCTTCCAACACTGACTCAGCACCACGGTTTATTACACAATTCAACTCAAACTGGTATGAGATCAATGAGATTTTTAAGAGACACTGGCCGGTCCTTCTGACGGACAAGGACCTGTCTAGACAATTAACCCCGTATCCACTTATCACATGGCGTAGGTCTCGTACTTTGCGCGACACACTCTGTAGAAGCCATTATGTCCCCCCGAAGAGTAACCCCTTTTGGCATCACCCAAAAAGGTCCACCTTTGGGATGTTTTCCGTGTGGCCATTGCTCTGCCTGTCAGTATGTCCCCAGAACTAAAGAATTTACCAACTCTGCCGGGGACAAAACTTATAAGATTGTGCATCACATTACATGCAACACGGAAGCTATAGTATATTATGCTCGATGCCCGTGTGATCACATATATATTGGCATGACAACTAGGGCTTTCAAAATCCGTGTCCAAGAACACGTTAGGGATATCAGGAATTCAGCTACCTGTTCTGAGCCCCTTTTGTTGAAGTCTCTTCCGAGACATTTTTTTGATGTTCACCACAGTAACCCCAAGGGATTGAGATTCTGTGGTATTGACCACGTCTATATGGGGATTCGTGGTGGCAACACCAAACAAAAACACCTTCAAAAGGAGGAGGGACACCACGCATGCACTGTGGTGTCCCCGGCCGAGCCGGGTGCTTGCCGCGTTGCCGTGGAGATGGGCGGAGATGACATTTGTCCTCCCGCCCATACCCCGTGGTGCGCGGCCGCCGGCCGGGGATATCCGCATCATGATGGATGCGCGCCGATTGGCCCACGAGTCCCCCCTGACTTCTATTTATACCTCGGTCGTTCCCTTATCTAACCATGCCTCCTGACGATGCCCGCGACGGCGAAACGCGCGTTGAGGCCTCTTCCTGCTCTCACCACGCCGGCGTTCTGACACCAGCATGTCTCAAGGTAATAGTATTACATCAGTTATAGCATGCACATTTCTTTCCTAGGACTTGGGCTTGCTGGTGCCAGTTACATCCTTATGCTCTAGAGTTGATTATAGCTGCACATCTCTTTTGAGATTTATTTATCTTTTACTTTACTGGGCTATACCCTTGGGCATTATATTTATTATTATTTTGTATACTGATGCCCTCCTGTAGGATGGTCCAGTTGTGATTCTTTGTATATTTCTCACTCATGAGCATATTCCGGTGTGCTGGTGTAGCTAGGACGCCTGGATTTCCTGTGTCTTTTTCCAGCAGTTAGGTTAACATCTTGCTGGTGTTATTCTTCTTGTTCTTTCCAAATCATTTGTTTTCCACGTGTATTTATTGTGATTTTTTGTATTTACACTTTAATAAAATTACCTTTTGATACCTCTATCGCTTGGTTGTGGATTTTAGGATATATTTATAGTTTTGATGAGTTCTATATCCTCTCATCCTTACCTTACCCTACCACTTGGCGTGTTTTTATAGGTTTATATGTTTTGGCTTAGAGGTATGCCCCCTGCTGGCCGAGAGGGCATTTTTTGTCTAGGTGTTCCCTCCGGTGGTTGTAGGTGGTAATGCAGTTGTCTCTGGGCTGCAGTCCTGGACAGGTATATCTACTGATTGCAGTTCTGACTGGAGTATTTAGGTTTGCAGGACTCATTAGTCCTTGCCAGTTGTCAATGTTTCTTGGGAAGGATTTGATCTCTGTCTGGCTTCTCCTGCTTAGCTGCCAAGTCAGCAAAGATAAGTGTCAGTTTCTTTTTCTATGGCACACAAGCTGTGTGCTTGTTTTTGATTGTATTCCTGCTCTGAGTTTAGTAGTCTCTGGAGTTGCAGATATACGTTCCACGTCTTTAGTTAGATGGAGGAATTTTTGTATAATCTGCTGTGGATATTTTTGGAAGGGTTTTAATACTGACCGCACAGAACTCTGTCCTATCCTTTCCTATTTTAGCTGGAGCGGCCTCTTGTGCTAAATCCTGTTTTCTGACTGTGTGTGTCTTTCCTCTCCTACTCACAGCCAATATTTGTGGGGGGCTGCCTATCCTTTGGGGTTCTGCTCTGAGGCAAGATAGTATTCCTTTTTCCATCTTTAGGGGTATTTAGTCCTCCGGCTGTGACGAGGTGTCTAGGGCTTGTTAGGTACACCCCACGGCTACTTCTAGTTGCGGTGTTAAGATCAGGATTTGCGGTCAGTATAGTTACCACATTCTCCAGTGAAAGTTTTCATGCTGCTCCAAGGTCACCGGATCATAACAGTACAACTGGCCAATAATGAGTTAAATGCATCTCAGAAGAAGGGAAGAAAGGTGTTGAGCCATTTTTTTTTCTTCAGTCTGCTTTATCTTCTCTTCCCTCTTTATCTCTGGGTGGCTGAGGAGCCTTGTGCAAGCATGGATGTTCAGGAATTAGTTTCTCGTGTAGACCAGCTTGCTGCTAGGGTACAGGGTATTTCTGATTATATTGTTCAAACTCCTGTTTTAGAGCCGAAAATTCCTACTCCTGATTTGTTTTTTGGAGACAGGTCCAAATTTTTGAGTTTTAAAAACAACTGTAAACTATTTTTTGCTCTGAGACCTCGATCCTCTGGTGATTCCATTCAGCAGGTTAAAATCGTCATCTCCCTGCTGCGTGGCGACCCGCAGGATTGGGCGTTTTCCCTGGAATCTGGGAATCCGGCTTTGCTTAATGTAGACTCCTTTTTTCAGGCTTTAGGATTATTATATGATGAACCTAATTCTGTGGATCAAGCTGAGAAGACCTTGTTGGCCCTGTCTCAGGGTCAAGAGGCGGCAGAATTGTATTGTCAGAAATTCAGAAAATGGTCTGTGTTGACTAAATGGAATAATGATGCTTTGGCGGCAATTTTCAGGAAGGGTCTTTCTGAATCCGTTAAAGATGTTATGGTGGGGTTTCCCACGCCTTCCAGTCTGAGTGATTCTATGAATGGAATGTAGGTGAATGACCTGTAGTTACCTCGAGTCGCGGTGATGCACCCTCTGCTGGATGTCCTCATATGAACTCGAGCCTGGGAAAATATTCTGTGCTACGTATATACCCCTATACTATATGTAGACATTTATTTTAGCTATTCTATTCTAACCTGTCAGTGTGATTTTACTGTACACCGCACTGAATTGCGGCTTTTCTCTAGAACACTGCTGCGTATTTCTTGCAAGTCACACTGTTGGTCCGTGTGTAATCCGTATTTTTCTCGCCCCCATAGACTTTCATTGGCGATTTTTTTTGTGCAATACGCTGACAAACGCAGCATGCTGCGATTTTCTACGGCCGTAGAAGACCGTATAATACGGATCAGTAAAATAAGGCAGATAGGAGCAGGGCCATAGAGAATCATTGTACCGTATGCAATCCGTATTTTCTGCGCCTCTCATACGTCCGTAAAACTCGCTAGTGTGACGCCGGCCTAATCCTCAGGACAGTCCGTGGAAGGAATAAGTCATGAGCCAGTCCTTTGTACTGGCCACACATATATTTATACATGTAAATGAGATCCCCCCTAAGGTGTCTTTTTTCTAAGCTAAACAAGCCCAACTTTTCCAACCTTTCATCTTATGAGAGGCCTTCCATCCCTTGTAATAATCTAGTTGCCCACCTTTGACCTGACTGTAACTTCTAAATATCCTTTTTAAAATGTGGAGCCCAAAACTGGATCCCATATTCTAGATGTGGCCTCACCCAAGGCTATGTGCACATGTTGCAGATTTGACTGTGGAATTTCCTGTACAGATTCTACATTTCTTGGCAGAAAACGCAGGTCAGAATCTGCGCCTTTTTTGGTATGTGCACACGTTGCAGATTTTTGTGCGGATTTCTTCCTTTTTTTTTACCCCTGCAGATTTCTATTATGGAATGGGTGCAGAAACGCAGCAGATCTGCAAAAAGAAGTGACATGGTCCTTTTTTGAATCTGCTGCGTTTTCTGTGCAGATTTTTCTGCACCATTAGCACAGCATTTTTTTTCTTGCCATTGATTTACATTGTACTGTCACTTGCAGATCTGCAGCGCTTCTGCGCGGAGCAAAAAGCTGCAGATCTGAAACGTGTGCACATGCCCTAAAGAGGTAACAATACACTGGGATCACAGGATTTTATCTCTCTTTTTATACATCCTAAAATCTTGTTTGCTTTTGCAGCTGCTGCTTGACATTGAGTACTGCTGCTCGGCTTACTTGTAGCCAGAATACCCAAGTCCTTCTCCCGTTCTGTAGTCCTGAGTATACTCCCATTTAATGTATATGCAGCCATAGGATTACTCCGTCCTAGGTGCATTACTCTACAATTATCTACATTAAACCTCATTGGCCAAGTTTTTGCCCATTTGGTCATCTTATCCAGATCATTTTGCAATATTGTAATGTCAAGGTTAGATTTTAATATCCTACATAGTTTGTGCACCAGGCGGCAGCTCTTCCCTCTGAGTTATTCAGCTCGCTGGACAGTTCCGTGCTAACCCAAATACTTGTACTTATGTTGTTTTTGATGGTATCCCCCCTAATTTCTGTTGGTCACCACCCTGAGTTTCTGATTGGCTCCACCCTGATTTATCACCATATTTAAACCTGGCATGGCATTGCATTCTTTTCCTTGTGAGAGCTACCAGCCTCTAGTCAAGCTTCCTTTCACCTGTTTATTCTGACTCATGGATATGTAGAACGTAGTGGTGTCTGGATAGACCTTTCTTTTTAGGCGCTTCCGTATTCACCTGTACTCACGTTCATACCGATTAATCAGACAGCTTAACTCAGCCACGATCTCATGTAAGAAGACTCCAGGAAAAGAGGGTTGCTTTAACTGAAATTCTTGTATTATGATGAAAGTAGCAGATAAAAAGGAATATTCAACAGAGGACATGTAATAGGATGCATACAGATGGAGGAATGATAACAAAATGGAGAATAAGGGCGAGAACAAACATACATCACAGGACTACAGTGAGAGAGTTGGGCCAAAATACAGGGAAAGGCAAACTTCTGCCTAGAAAGAAGGATCGAACACAAGCAATGCAAACATTGAATGATTTCCTAAGTCGTGAGACATGACACTCCCCGTCTGAAATCCTTGGATTTCACGATGTCCGTAATTCTTCTAAGTCGTTCGAACCTGAAAAAACAAGAGGAAAGAAAACATGCATGCAATAATAAACATCAAAGATTTTAAAGTCCAAACTCGTTGTTGTCGACCCGTAGATCAAACCGAAAGATAAGTCCAAATATATTAAACCCATCTTCAGATTGGGGAAGCCGCAAACATGCCAACTCTTCCACCAACCCAGAATCCAATGGGAATGTTAACAGTTCAATCCAATGGAAAATGTCAATATTCAATAAACTGGGGGACGAGGAGGAATGCTCCCCGCCGTGAGCAACGTCCAGGAGCATGTTCAGTTCATGTAATGTCCTCCTTTCGTAGAAGCAGCACGAGTTCAGTGACCGGGCGGAAGAAGGTTCGGGTAGAGCCCCCTTTTGTCACCTTAACTTCTACCTTACGAGTCTTTCCGTCCTCACTGGGTAGGACCTTGGCGATAAGTCCCATTGGCCAGTCATTGCGATGAGCCTCTTTGTCCTTTAAGAGAACGAGGTCTCCTTCTTGGAGATTGGGACTGGGCGTCTGCCATTTGTGACGGTTTTGAAGTAAGTGCAAATATTCAGTCTTCCAGCGATGCCAAAACACGTTAGCCAGATGTTGTACTTGCCTCCACTGACGTTTGTAAATGTCCTTGTTATCGAAATTCCCAGGCGGAACTGTAGCAGCTCCAGTCTTCTGTGTAAGAAGTGTAGCTGGAGTAAGGATCGCTGGAGCATCGGGGTCGGATGATACTGGAACCAAAGGTCTAGCATTTATTATGGCTGACACTTCTGCAAGGAAAGTGACCAGAACTTCATGAGTAAGGGGAAGTTTATGGTCCAGCAACATGGAGTCGAGGATCCTTCGTGCAACACCAATCATGCGCTCCCAAGATCCACCCATGTGTGAAGAGTGTGGAGGGTTGAATACCCAAGTGCATCCATTGTCGGACAAGAAGTTGTCAAACTGCAGTTCCTTGCAGGCTCCTACAAAGTTTGCACCGCAGTCGGACCGGAGTTGCTTGGCAGGTCCCCAGATGGAAAAGAATCTTCTTAGGGCATTGATGAAGCTGGAGGTATCCATGGATTCAATTATCTCGATGTGAACTGCACGGATACTGAGACAGGTAAATAGGACAGCCCACTGCTTACTGTTCGCGGCTCCTCCACGGGTTTTCCTGGTAACAACCGACCATGGCCCGAAGACGTCTACACCAACATATGACAATGGTTGGTCCGTGCTCAGTCGATCTGCTGGGAGGTTCGCCATTTGTTGTTGTTGGTGTTTTCCTCGTAACCTTCGACACTTGACACATCTATGGAGAACTGAGGAGACGCACCTTTTCATTCCCATGATCCACAAGCCAGCAGACCTGATGGCACCTTCAGTAAGATGTCTGCCTTGGTGCTGTACTCGTTCGTGATAGTGCAGAATCAACAGAGTAGTGACGTGATGTCGACCTGGAATGATGATAGGGTTCTGCTCCTTATAGTATAGGTCTGACTTACTTAAACGTCCACCCACTCTTAGAAACTTGAGATGATCGACTACTGGGTTCAAGTCGAGTAGGGTGCTGTTTTTGGACACACTGACTCCCTTGGTAATACTGCCAATCTCATGTGAATATTCTTCTTGTTGCACACACCTGATGATGACTTGTTCAGCATGGTCTATGTCGTCGGCAGTAAGACGACTCTTACACACGTGCCAACCATGGCACCCTGAGAGCTTGTCCTTTGTAAAACAGCGAGCAATGTGGATAAGACGAGCTACAGTTCGTACAACGGAAGACCAGCTTGAGAAGCGTTCAAAGCGGTGAGACTTCAAACCTTGCCTAGATGTCATTGAAGTATAGTGAGCAGAGATAGTTTGTCTTTTCTCCTTGTCAGATTCTGGTTCCACCAGCTCATAAGCATTTTTGGTGTTGTTAGCACAGAAATCTTCGTACAGGAGACTAGGAGGCGCCAACCACATGTTATCACCAAGCTTAGAAGCAGCTGTGAGTCTTGTACCTCGGTCGGCTGGGTTTAAATCGGTGGAGATGTGATGCCACTGCTCAGGGATAGAAAGACTTCTGATGCGCTCTACTCTGTTGCTCACATATGTATAGAACTGCTTCGTTTGGTTGTGTATGTACCCGAGTACCACCCTGCTGTCTGTGTAGAAGGTAAAGGAATCAATTGTAATGTCCATTTCGTCTCGTACAACTTCAGCAATTTCTACTGCCAATACCACAGCGCAAAGCTCGAGTCTGGGTACAGAGTGTGCAGGCTTTGGAGTTAATTTGGTCTTACCCAGGATGAAACCACAATGCACCTTATTGGCTCCTAAGGTCATCAGATAAGCTACTGCGGCTATGGCTTCAGTAGATGCATCAGAGAAAATATGGACTTCTCTTCTGATTGCAGTCAAAGGTGATCTTGGAGAATAACAACGTGGAACTTGGAGTTGCTCTAAGAACTCCAGAGACTTCTTCCATGCTTCCCACCTTTGCTGTTTCTGAGTTGGAAGCGGGGTGTCCCAATCCGTGTTCTCGGCCGTAAGCTGTCTTAACAGTATCTTGCCTTGAATAGTGATGGGTGCTACAAACCCGAGAGGATCATAGATGCTATTTATGACCGATAGGACTCCTCGTTTGGTAAAGGGTTTGTCATAGGGTGACACTTGGAAGGTGAAGGTGTCCCGTTTGATATCCCACAGTAGACCAAGGCTGCGCTGTGTTGGAGGAACATCAGAACCCAAGTCGAGGTCTTTTAGGTTTGTGGCATGGTCCTCAGATGGAAACGCGTTCATTACCTCTTGACTGTTAGAGATAATCTTGTGGAGTCTGAGGTTTGATGTGGATAGCATTTCCTGTGTCCTGGAGAGTAGATCAATTGCATCTTCACTTGTGGGTAAGGACTTGAGCCCATCGTCCACGTAGAAGTTCTTCTCTACAAATTGCCGAGCATCGGATCCGTACTCTCTCTCACCTTCCTGGGCTGTCCGTCTCAGACCATAGATCGCCACAGCAGGTGAGGGACTATTGCCGAAGACATGGACCTTCATCCGGTAGTCTATGACCGGATTGTTGACATTGTTGTCTTTGTGTCATAGGAACCTGAGATAGTTTCTGTTGTCTTCTTTCACGATGAAGCAATGAAACATCTGCTGAATGTCGGCCATTATGGCGACAGGTTCTTGTCTGAAGCGGATCAATACTCCAAGGAGGCTGTTGTTCAGGTTGGGCCCAGTTAGGAGCAGGTTATTGAGAGAGAGGCCTTCAAACTGAGCACTGGAGTCAAACACGACTCTGATCTGATTAGGCTTGCGAGGGTGATAGACACCATAGGATGGAAGGTACCAACATTCTTCTCCCTCCCACAGTGGTGGCGCAGGTTCAGCATGATCTCTGTCAAAGATGTTCTGCATAAAGTCAATGAAATGCTTCTCCATCTCTGGTTTCCTCTTTAGGGTACGCTTTAAGGATGAGAACCTTGCAGTTGCTTGCTGCAGGTTGTTCGGCAACCTCACTCTTGGGAAACGAAAGGGTAAAGGAGCTACCCAACTGTTGGAGTCATCTTGAGCAAATTCTTTATCCATAACCTTTATGAATTCTTTATCTTCCCTTGTGGGAGCCAACTTGTTGTCACTACTTGTAGAGTCGAACACTGATGACCCGAGGTTTTCATCCCAGGGCTGGTGCGTGTTCATGTTGTTGAAGGATTCCTGTTGCCACTTGGTGTTGCTCACTTTCTCTTTACCCAGTAGTGATGTGGGCATGGTTGGAAATGGGTGCTGCGACCATTTGACAAGATGTGTGTTTTGTAAGAGGAGATGTTGTTAGGTCTCTTCATCTTGTGTATGCAAACATTGCCTACGATTACCCAGCCTAGATCTAAGCGTTGGGCAAATGGTGCATCGTGTGGTCCGTTAATTTGCTGACGTACCTTGTGCAGCCGGAGAATGTCTCTGCCCAGCAGAATCAGGATATCTGCATTGTTGTTGAGGGCTGGTATCTTGTTTGCTATCCTCTTGAGATGTTGATGATGAAGAGCAGCCTCTGGCGTTGGGATCTCTTCTCGATTGGATGGAATCTGGTTGCACTCAACCAGTGTAGGTAACGGTATCTCCACGGTGTTATCGAGAGATGTCGCTGTAAGACCACTGGCCCTTCTCCCAGAAACCTCTGTAACACCACTGCAGGTACCTAAGGTGTAAGGGTAAGCATTTCCCTTTAAGTTAAACATATCAAAGAGTTCTGACCTTGCAAGTGACCGGTTGCTCTGATCATCCAGAAGGACATACACCTTCACGGCTTTCTCTGGGTGACCGTTGGGATACACGTTCACCAGGCAAATCTTCGCACAGGACTTGTCCCAGAGGTCTTCTCCGCAGACTTCTGTGCATGAAGATATTGTGGTATGGCTTGCAGTTTGAGCTGCGTCCTCCCCGCCATGGCTCGTGGTGGGGGAAGGAGTAAGTGTAGAGTCAGGACGGAATGGGTGGAGTGCTTGTACATGGTCCTCACTGTCACACTCCATGCACTTACTTGTAGTTTTACAGTCTTTAGCAAGGTGTTCAGTAGAAGCACAACATCTGTAGCATACCCCGAACTTCTTTAGAAGCTCCTTACGTTCTTGGAGCGGTTTCTTCCTGAAGCCGATGCACCTTTTTAAGGGATGTGGCTTCTTGTGGATGGGACATTCACGATTTGGGTTCTCTATCTTTTCACCCTTGTTACTCTTGCCTGGGGCTGATGTTGGTAAGGGAAGAATATCCGTCTTCTTCACTGACACTGGACCCCTGCGGTTTCTGTCATTCGAGCGTGTGCTGACGTATTTAGAAGGAGGTGAAGCTGGGCCACTGGATTCTTCATAGGAAAAGTTTGGGTCGTTCTTACGCTCTGCCACGTCTTTTATAAACTCACAGAAGTAGGAGAATGGAGGAAATGACACTTGATGGTCTTTCTTGTATTTTGACCCTAGTGTAGTCCACTTTTCTTGTACGTTGTACGGTAGCTTGGAGATAATGGGATTTACTCCACGGGCAGTGTCCAGGTAGCTGAGGCCAGGTAGGTGGGTGTCTGCCTTGGCCAGCTGGAGCTCTAACAGCAAGTCACTGAGCTCTAGGAACTTTGAACTGTCTTTGCTTGATATCTTTGGAAAACTCTGTAATCGCTTGAACAGTGCATCCTCTATGGCTTCTGGACTGCCAAAGTTTTTCTCTAGTCTTTCCCATGCAGCCATGAGACCAGCCGTTGGATTACTGATATGTACAGACCTGAGTCTCTTAACACGCTCTGTGGATTGTGGTCCTAGCCATCTGATTAGCAGGTCCAGCTCTTCGGTAGCAGTGATGCCAAGGTCACTAGTTATGGTTCTAAAGGCATTTTTCCAACCTCTGTAATTTTCAGGTTGATCGTCAAACCTTGTGAGATCGGTTTTAGTAAGTTCGCGGCGAATCATGTACCTTGCGAAGTCGGACATGTCTGTTCTTTCTGACTTAGGATGCACAAATGTAGGCTGAGCAGTGTTGTACATAGGGGTGGAGACGTCCTGGCCTTGAAACGTGGGTAAGTATGGAATGGCATATGCATTTAGTCCAGCAACCGGTTTGGTGGGTATAGTCTCTGCTACATGCGGAGCTGGCACTGCGCGATTGTCGAGAGTATAATGACCTGCTGGCATATTGGGTTGCGTGTAGATATTAGCCTGTGGAGTTTGGTGAGATGCGGGGTCTTGGCGCATACTGGAATACGAAGGAAGTTCAAGTTTGGGAGCATTGTACTGACCTTGAATGCAGGGTTCTGTAAGTGGATCAGCATCCTGGTGCCCTGGAGAAGCATGAACGCCATCAGGAATGTTAGTAATGATCTGCGGTTCGCCATTTTGGCTTAGCACGTAGTCTCTTGTGCGTTCAATAGGGTCTTCTGCCTCCACTTCACACAAACTGATGCTGTCTCTTTGGCTCCCACTGATAGCTCGCTCCAGGATCCTTAACTCTGCCATGGCTGTCGCGTGCTCACATTCCTTCTCCATAGCTTCCTTGCGTGCTGCATCCGCATCCATTTCTGCTCTCTTTTGTGCTGTGGCTGCATCCATTTCTGCTCTCCTTTGCGCAAAGGCAGCTTGTATCTTAGACGTTTCTGCCTTAGCACGTGCTCTTGTAAGCTGCTCGTTGAGAGTGGAATATTTTGATGAACTTGACCTAGATGAGCGTTTTGAGTGCTTGGACAATTTAGATGAGCGAGTGGATGCATCTGGTGTCCGTGCAATTTTAGCCTCTAACTTGGTTTTAATGTCACGTACGGTGCAGTCTCTTTCAGAATTAAGAAAGTTATTGGAAACTTTGCAATTCGTTTAAAGTCTCTGGCAGATTCAGTTTTTTCAGGAGAATAATGTATTGGTCAGTCTTCTCCATATACATTTGGTATGCTGTGCATAATTGTTCTAGGGCTCCCTCAAGTGGTAACTCATGAGAAGCAGGCCTTGATACAGTGTCTATGTGATTCAGCACTTTCTCCCACAGTGAAGACACATCACTATATACGACACATTTTGCAGTCTCTAAATTCTCCATGACTTTCCATATAGGTTTGACTGTACGTTTTCCCCTTTCACTAGCTGGTGGATGGGGATCTGGGTCTCTTTCCTGTGTTTGTAAGTCTGGTAGGGACATTGTATTCCTTGCTTCAGACATGATTTGATTGCAGGCAGGAAGAGTGGAGGATGAGAGTTATACTTCTTCCTGTTTATCTGCAGTGTGTGTTTCTATGCACGCTGGGTCTGGCTGGGAAACGGGTTACTATCTATCTGGGAAATGTCCTTTTCCACTGAGGTTCAGCACAGACCTTGAGTTACTGTCTCTGAAGGCAGGCTATTCCTTTTTACTATTCTGACTCATGGATATGTAGAACGTAGTGGTGTCTGGATAGACCTTTCTTTTTAGGCGCTTCCGTATTCACCTGTACTCACGTTCATACCGATTAATCAGACAGCTTAACTCAGCCACGATCTCATGTAAGAAGACTCCAGGAAAAGAGGGTTGCTTTAACTGAAATTCTTCTATAATGATGAAAGTAGCAGATAAAAAGGAATATTCAACAGAGGACATGTAGTAGGATGCATACAGATGGAGGAATGATAACAAAATGGAGAATAAGGGCGAGAACAAACATACATCCCAGGACTACAGTGAGAGAGTTGGGCCAAAATACAGGGAAAGGCAAACTTCTGCCTAGAAAGAAGGATCGAACACAAGCAATGCAAACATTGAATGATTTCCTAAGTCGTGAGACATGACACTGTTGCTTATCCTTAAGATTCTACTGCTGCTCCATGTACTGACCTCTGGCTATCCCTGACTATGATTCCTGCTTATCCTTCAAACTGCATTGCTGCTCCTGTATACCAACCTCTGGCTATCCCTGACTACACTACCTGCCACTGCTGCCACTAGTGGTTGCATACTCCAACCCAAGTCAGTCCATAACAGACACTATACTTTCAGGCTGTGTGCCCACGTTGCATTTTTTATGCGTTTCTGCTGCGTTTTTTGCCACAGCGAAAATGCTAAAAATGCTGAAAAAACGCATTCCCATGCAGTCCTATGGGATTCCGCAGTTGCTGTGCCCATGCTGCAGATTTTCCCGCTGTGGAATCGCATAGCGGTAAAATCCGCAGCATGTTCGTTATTTCTGCGGAATCGCGGCTATTCCGCAGGCATAGGATTGCATTGTAACACTCACTTTACGCATGTCAGATACAACAGGAGGACAATGAGTCAAAGAAATATGCCAATATTAAACAAATGTGAAAAAGCTTTATTAATGTGAAATAAAACAAAGAAACAGAACTGTTATACAAAGTATCTTACAGTTCAAATGAGCAACCAGTACAAAATATAGCAATATAAACAACAGGTGTGAGGCTATGTGCACACGTCCGGATTTTTAGCGTTTTTTTTTTGCGGAATTTCGCTATAAAAACGCTAACATTATGCATCCTATCTTTTAGAATGCATTCCGCATTTTTTGTGCATATGTTAGCGTTTTTTTCCGCAAAAAAAACGCATTCCGCAAAAAGAACGGACATGCTCATTCTTTTTGCGGATTTTATGCGGATTTCATAGCAAAACTGACATTCCAAAAAAAAAAAAAAACGCAAAAAATCCACAAAAAATCCGAGCAAAAACCGCGCAAAAAACGCGCAAATTCCGCGAGAAATCCGCGCGAAAAAAACGCGGATTTCTGGCAGAATTCTCAGGATTTTGTCAGGAAAAAAACCTGACGTGTGCACATAGCCTGAAGCGAGATTCCAATTAAAACAATGAACGGTTCACCAAGCCTGAATGTCTACACCGGGTATAGCATACTATGTCAAATGACATCCATAGCTGCGGTACTAAAAGTTATATGTACAGGGGATATCATATAATACATACATGAACCAGACTAAATCATATATCCATAAATATGGGCAAAGAGTAAAGCGGGGGTGTGTATGAAAAGAAGTAATGCTTATTATGTTCCTAAAGCAGCACAGGTAGTGTGTCCTCCATAACTCCAATAAATCCAAATCACACCCACACGCAAAGAACCCCCAAAGCACAAAAAGTCAGTCTAAGAACAATGATATGTATCCCCCAACTGGACCGCAGTGACAGAAAGGTGACGATTAATAGTTACCCATGTGTGAGAAGGCAGGTAAAACCGATCCAAGATCCCCAACGCACGTTTCGGTGCGGGTACACCTTCCTCAGGGGGCGTGGTTTTGATGGTAACTAAACCCTCCCTATATATCCGGCGTGTGGTGTCACATGATGCGGTTTCCACCACTCAGAGTGAGGTACCGGCATAATTACACAAAAATGCACAGCTGCTCTCATTAACTGCGCACTATTATGGCTGGATCACATGGGGCAGCGAGTGATGACAACTTCTCTGCGCCTCCGTAAACGAAGGCAACAGAGCGGCGCTCAAGTGCACCGTGCACGCGCCGCCACAATACAGCGGCGCACATATCCCACCATCACAATCCCGCGATCTAGATACGGGTACATGGACTGATGACGGCGCACGGACACTCCCCCCGACAGACGCACCACCGCACAGCCTCATAGGGCGGACGGCGCCAAGAACCGCCCATAGACCCGGCAAGTGGGGCGGCCGTACTGGGGGAGTGACCGCACGCCGGCATACGAAGTGACATGCAGGATATGATACGTAGGCATCAGTACATAAGCAAAGTATGCATAGCAGGAGAATAAAGCAAAAATGTATATATATATACATACAGATGAATGTAGATGACCATAAATTCAAAAGATATATATGAGACGGCACAGAAATTTCAGTATAAAAATATAAAAACACACACACATATCCATATAACTAATGTCATATGGTAAACTCAGCTTATAATAGGGCAACTGCCCAGAAGCCACCCTTAAAACGGCAAGTCACACCAGGGAGGCCGGCGCCAGACCCCCACCGTGTGCTATGCCATAGCAGGGGGATTAGAGAGATATTAATAAAGCCGAGAATATAGCCATATATCAGAAGATAAAATAAATATGTAACCATAAGTATTATAACTACCCACATAGTATTATGTAAAACAAGCATAAATATTAAAGCAACATTGACATATAGCTTATTAGTCACATAGTACAAAAAATATACATAGATAGCTGTGCGGTACTGAGTCTGGGCCGAAATTCCACATCTCCTCAATGCATACTCATAAAGGTATTTTGCAGGAACTCCGCTTCATCAGATGTAAGATACGCGACACCAGAAGCCGGATAGGGGGGTACAACTTCAACGGATCAATCGTAAGTATTGAAATCAACATGTTGCAATATAGCAACTAGCTAAGAAAAAAGAAGAGGTAAAAACATCCATTAAAATCAAATAAAAACAAAACCAAAAAGTAAAAAGCACAACAACAACGGACAAGACAATAGGGGCACATGAGGCAGCCAAAAGATATGACATACAATATGTAGTATCGTCATACCCTGACTGGTCAGAGGAACGAAGCAAATCCATGTGATTCATTTAGACCGTGGGGGGACATTGTACCCAGGACGGTAATCCACCTGCATTCTTTCTGGGCAAGTACCCGTTTAATGTCCCCACCACGGATCCCAAGTTGAATGTGCTGGATGCCTCTGACCATGAAGGATTTGGGATCGCTCTGATGGAATGTATGAAAGTGCCTAGGTATTCTTTTAAGCTGGGTCACATCTAGGGCTATGCCCACCATGTGTAAAGTGAGCGGCGCGCTTCATGTGCGGATGGTACCCGGGTCTGGAGGCCCTAGGTACAATATCCCTGTAAAAAAAAAAGAATTAAAATAAGAAATAGGGAAATACTTACCTTCTGATGGTCCCCGGAGTCCTCCCGGCTCTCAGCGGCGCACGCAGCGGCTTCCGTTCCCAGGGATGCATTGCGCAAATCAGCTGGGATGACATCGCGGTCACGCGACCGTGACGTCACAAAGGTCCTTCGCGCAAAGCATCCCTGGGCACGGAACGTACCGGGAGCGCCGCTGAGGAGATCGGGGGCCGTCGGAAGGTGAGAAAAACCATTTTTTTTAATTTTTTTTTATTTTAAACATTCTATCTTTTACTATTGATGCTGCATAGGCAGCATCAATAGTAAAAAGTTGGTCACACTTGTCAAGCACTATGACTAACCTGTCAATCACTTTTCCAAGCGATGCTTCAAATCGCTTGGAAAACGCAAGCATTCTGCAAACTAAAAACGCTTGCAAAATGCTTGTGTTTTGCGGGAAAACGCATGTGAATTCCGCATGTGTTTTACCCGCAGCAGGGAGTTGCGGCAATGCTGCGGACATTTCCGCAGCATTTCTGCAACGTGCGCACATAGCCTCAATCCCATCAACTAGGTCATTAATAAAAAGGTTAAAAAGAATTGGTTCTAGTACAGATCCCTGCGGTCCCCACTGCTGACTATATCCCATTTAGAGAACATACCATCTATGGTGATTCTCTATTTCCTGCCACTTCCTTACCCATCTGCATATTGTTTCCCCCAGCTTTTGTTTCTGTAGTTTCAGAATAAGACTGTTATGTGGTACAGTATCAAATGCCTTTGCAAAGTCCAGATAAATCACATCAGCCACATTACCAACATCCAAATTGGCACTTAACTCCTCATAGAAATCTAGCATGTTGATTATACACGACTAGTGTTGAGCATTCCGATACTGCAAATATCGGGTATCAGCCGATATTCAATGTATCGGAATTCCGATACCGAGTTTCGATACTTTTGCGATATCGGGAATCGGAAGTTCCTATAGTGCAATGATGCACTATAATGGAGTATGGGCGGTGCGTGGGCAGAGACTGCATGTGTGTGCGGGCGGGGTCTGTGCGTGACCGTGGGGGTGTCTGTGCGAGCCTGCCGGGGGTCTGTGCGGCGTGCGGGGCTCTGTGCGTGTGTGTCGGGGCTCTGTGCGTGTGTACCGGGGCTCTGTGCGTGTGTGCCGGGCCTGTGTGCGTGTGTGCCGGGGCTCTGTGCGGCGTGCTGGGGCTCTGTGCGGCATGCAAAGCTCTGTGCGGCGTGCGGAGCTCTGTGCAGCGTGCCGGGCTCTGTGCGGGCTGCCGGCGCTTTGTGCATGTGTGCAGGCATTGTCCGATGGGACTACAAGTCTCATCAAACGATGCCTACTACAGTGACAGTGATTGACACATTAGCCAATGATGGGACAGTAGTAGTCCCATCATCCGGCTAATGTGTTGAATGTAAAAAACAAAACAAAACATACATTCTACATACATGCTACATACATGCTACATACATGCTACATACATGCTACATACTACACACATACTACATACATACACACATGCTACATACATACTACATACATGCTACATACATGCTACATACATACTTCATACATACATACTTCATACATGCTACATACATGCTGCATACATGCTACATACATGCTACATACTACATGCATACATACATACTACATACATGCTACATACATGTTACATACTGTACATACTACATACATATTACATACATGCTACATACTACATACATACTACATACATGCTACATACATACTTCATACATACTTCATACATGCTACATGCTACATACATACTACAGACATGCTACATACATACTTCATACATACTACACACATGCTACATACATGCTACATACATGCTACATACATACACACATATACATACATACTACATACATGCTACATAATACATACTACATACATACTACATACATGCCACATACATGCATACTACATACATGCTACATACATGCTACATACTACATACATGCTACATGCATACTACATACGACACACATACTACATACATGCTACATACATGCTACACTCATACTACATACAGTACATTCATATGTTGCATACAGTACATACATACAGACATACAGTACATTAAACATAGAGTTCATACTCACCATTACTTGTCACTTTGTTCCCCGAAGCCAGTGTCATCTGTAAAAAAATATGAAAATAACAAACAACCAATAAACTCCCTGTCCGCAGAAATCCACAAATGTCCAACGACAATCTCCCGTAGAGAACGGCGACATCAGCTGATGCGACCATTCTCTAGGGGCTCCAGGAACACAATGATGGGAGGAAGGTATCCTTCCGCACTGTATTCCTCCGCCCCTGTAAAAAAGAGTAGTCCCTAGTCTTACTTTTGGTATTGCTATATGAGAAATTTTCCCATGCAGCAATTGCCTTATAGTGAGACGGTTTTTTCTTCCGGATCCGTTTTTTTCTCCGCCGGATCCGTTTTTTTCTTCCGGATCCGTTTTTTTCCGCCAGATCCATTTTTTTCAAAATTCGTCAGATATATCTATCTATAAATATATAGTCCAAAAAATGAAGGCAGCAATCCAATAGGAAAAATAAAAGTGGTTTATTGGCCCATGTGCGACGTTTGACAATAAACCACTTTTATTTTTCCTATTTGAATGCTGCCTTCATTTTTTGGACTATAGTATGAGATTTGGTATATACCTGGAAGGATTTTTTTGCACAACCTTGTTTTCTTTTGGTGCTGCTTTTTATTTTCTTTTTCGATATCTATAAATATATCTATGGATAGATATATCCATAGATATATAATAGAAAGGCCGATGTTTCTAAGGCTACTTTCACACTTGCGTTTTTAGCAATTCGTCGTTTTGGGAAAAAAACAGATCCTGCAAATGTGCTCGCAGGATGCGTTTTTTACCCATAGACTTGTATTAGCGACGGATCACGACGGATGGCCATACGTCGTGTCCGTCATGCAACGGATCTGTCGTGTTTTGGCGGATATTCGGCATGAAAAACGTTCAAGTGAAGGTTTTTTTTGTCCGTCGCGTCCGCCATTTTCTACCGTGCATGCGCGGCTGAAACTCCGCCCCCTCCTCCCCGGACTTCAGAATGGGCAGCGGATGCGTTGAAAAACTGCATCCGCTGCCCACGTCGTGCACAAATTTCACAAGTGCGTTGGTACGTCGGCCCGACGCATAGGGACGGACCCGTACCGACACAAGTGTGAAAGAGGCCTTAATGAGCGTTGAATTAAAAAAAAAAAACGTTGTGGGCTCCCGCACAATTTTCTGCGCGAGAGGAGGAAAGCCAATGGCCGGGGACCAATATCTGTGGCCTGCTATGAATATCAACCCGCTGCTGTCTGCGTAGCCTTTACTGGCTATTAAAATAGGGGGACCCCCCCAAAAAATGACGTGGGGTCCCCCTATATTTTATAGCCAGAAAGGCTACGCAGACAGCTGCGGGCTGATATTCATAGCCTAGAGAGGGGCCACGGATATTGGTCCCCCGGGTACCAATACCAGTCCGCAGCCACCCCAGAAATGGCTCCTGCAGTGCATCACTGAGGTTACCTTAAGAAAAAGTCTCACTTTATGGCAATTGCTGCGTGGGAAAATTTCTCATACAGCAATACCAAAAGTGAGACTAGGGACTACTTTTTTTTACAGCGGCGGAGGAATAAAGTGCGGAAGGATACCTTCCTCCCGTCATTATGTTCCTGGAGCCCCTAGAGAGCGGTCGCATCAGCTGATGCTGCCGTTCTCCACGGGAGATCGTCATGGGACACTTGTGGATTTCTGTGGACAGGGAGTATATTGGTGGTTTGTTATTTTCATATTTTTTTACAGATGACACTGGCTTCGGGGAACAAAGTGACAAGTAATGGTGAGTATGAACTCTGTTTAATGTACTGTATGTCTGTATGTATGTACTGTATGTAATGTATGAATGTACTGTATGTAGTATGTATGTTGCATGTATGTAGTATGTAGCATGTATGTAGCATGTATGTAGCATGTATGTAGTATGTATGTTTTTTTTTTTTCATTCAACACATTAGCCGGATGATGGGACTACTACTGTCCCATCATTGGCTAATGTATCAATCACTGTCACTGTAGTAGGCATCGTCCGATGGGACTTGTAGTCCCATCGGACGATGCCTGCACACAGGCACAGAGCCCCGGCAGCCCGCACAGAGCCCTGGTACACCGCACAGAGCCCCGCATGCCGCACAGAGGCCCGGCATGCCGCACAGAGCCCCGGCACGCCGAACAGAGCCCTGCACGCCACACAGAGCCTCGGCACATACGCACAGAGCCCCACACGCCGCACAGAGCCCTGGCACGCCGCACAGAGCCCCGAAACTCCACACAGAGCCTCAACACACGCACAGAGCCCCGCACGCCGCACAGAGCCCCGCAAGCCACACAGAGCCCCGACACACCACACAGAGCCCCGGCACGCTGCACAGAGCCCCGGCAGGCCTGCACAGAGCCCCAGAAGGCCCGCACAGACCCTTGGCAGGCCCGTACAGATCCCCAACAGGCGATATCCGATATTTTTTGGATATCGGCCGATCCAATCCAATACTGATACTTCTGGATATCGGAAGATATCGCTCAACACTATACACGACCTATCTTTTTTCAATCCGTGCTGGTTATCATATATTATATTATTCTCATTCTCTGCAGTATATCTCTACAAGTCATCTCTTATAATTCCCTGAAAAACTTTGCAGACTACTGATGTCAGGCTTACCGGACAGTAGTTGCCTGGATCCATCGTCTTACCTTTCTTAAATATCGGTACCACATCAACTCACCCACATGTAGACAGGGATCCGAGGCAAAGAATTCAGCAGTGCAGCAGGAAAACCAATCGATCATGAAGACATATCCAGCTCCAGGTATCCCGTAAAAGCATATTTATTAATATTGCATTGCAATGATTATGAACCGCAAGGTTTGAAACGCGTCTGCTAGGATGTACTAACCCTCTGGGGGCTTGTGACAATATATGCCGATTGTGAAAAACTTTTTAAAGATTTATTAAGAAATATTCTTTTACGGGATACCTGGAGTTGGATATGTCTTCATGATCGATTGACCTTCCCTGGTTTGTTCATCTACCTGCTAAGAGAGGTAATTGTCCTAAACTGTGGATAACAACTTGAATCTTTTAGCACAACCAGAAGATTCTATGTCCCATTGAATGTCTTGATAGTGTAAGGATTTCACTCACTCAGCTGCGACGGCTGACACTCAGGAGACGTGTTCCTTTAAAGTTCACTGGGTTTATTGCTTCATAAACCATGTTGCAAACAACAGAAAACAAATAGCCTTTGGTTCAGGCAAAGAAAAGCAAGTGTCCAGTTCATCCGGCTCAGTCCTGAAGCCGTAACACACTCAGGAGGGTTTCACCTCCACACATATCTGCTGTGTAAAGGATTAGCCAGTCTTATAAAGAGCTAACCCCACCCAGTAACCCATCACATGATCAGCCATGTGGTCTGACATCACCACAGGTCCTGAAACACATATACAAGATTATGTGCAAGAAAGGAATACTCCGGGCTACATTACAGCAACCAGGCACTTATGTGGCACATACCTCCCATCGACTACAAACCCTTTAGCCATGCTACATACCTCCCCCCTCTGCCTAAAGCCGTGGGGCTTGGCACTTTCCCCCACTAAACAAGGGATTCTCGATAGGGCATCCGCATTACCGTGCAGCTTTCCGGCCCTATGTTCCACATGGAAACTGAAGTCCTGCAGGGCTAAGAACCAACGGGTGACTCTGGCATTTCTCCCTTTCGTTTCTCTCATCCACCTAAGCGGGGCATGGTCAGATACCAGTCTAAATTTACGTCCCAGCAGATAGTACCGCAATGTGTCCACTGCCCATTTTATGGCCAAGCACTCCTTCTCAACGACTGAGTAGTTCTTTTCAGATGAGGACAGCTTCCTACTCAGATAGAGAACAGGATGCTCCTCCCCATGTAGTTCTTGGGAAAGGACTGCTCCCACCCCAACATCTAAGGCATCTGTCTGAAGAATAAACTCTTTCTTGAAGTTTGGGGCCATCAGAACGGGTTGCTTACACAAAGCGTTTTTCATTTCTTGGAAGGCTGACTCTGTTTCTTCGGACCACTTAACCATTACTGATTTTGTCCCTTTTAGCAGGTCAGTCAGAGGCGCAGCCATCGTGGCGAAGTTTGGGATGAACCTCCTGTAATATCCCACGATTCCCAGGAAGGCTTTAACTTGCTTCTTGGAAACTGGTTTTGGCCATGTTTGGATTGCCTCCACTTTATTGATTTGGGGTTTTATTTCTCCATGACCCACTATGTATCCAAGGTACTTAGCTTCTTCTTTACCCAAGGCGCACTTCTTCGGGTTTATAGTAAATCCGGCCTCTCTTATAGCATCCAACACCGCTTGGACTTTCTCCAGATGGCTCTCCCAGTCCGGGCTAAAGATGACGATATCATCTAGGTACGCAGCAGCGTAGGCCTTATGGGGTGCAAGGACTCTATCCATAGCCCTCTGGAAGGTCGCCGGAGCTCCCTGTAGGCCAAACGGCATCCGGGCATATTGGAAGCATCCATCAGGTGTCGAAAAGGCCGTCTTCTCCTTGGCTTCCTGTGCCATGGGGATCTGCCAATACCCCTTTGTCAAATCCAAGGTGGATATATATCTGGCGTGCCCAAGCCTTTCGATGAGCTCATCAATACGGGGCATGGGATAAGCGTCGAACTTGGAGACTTCATTCAACTTCCGATAGTCGTTGCAAAACCTCCACTCTCCATCAGGTTTTGGGACCAGGACAATTGGGCTCGACCAACCGCTCTTGGATTCCTCAATGACCCCAAGCCTCAACATACGCTCCACTTCCTTGGAGATAACTTCTCGACGAGCCTCAGGAATACGATAAGGTTTCACATTCACCCGCACATGTGGCTCTGTTAGGACCTCGTGCTCTATGACCTTCGTGTATCCTGGCAATTCTGAAAACAGGTCCCTGTTTTTCTGGAGTAACTCCCGGCACTGCTGTTTCTGGGTCTTTGATAGCGTCTCTGCTATAGTAACCGCTCCAACCTCACCTTCTGGGTTGCTTAACAATGATGGAGTTGCTGTCGGCTCTCTGGCTTGCCATGGCTTGATGAGGTTGACATGGTAAACTTGGAATGGTTTCCGTCTTCCTGGTTGGTGAATTTTATAATTTACCTCCCCAAGTTTCTCGACAACCTCATATGGCCCTTGCCATTTGGCCAAGAACTTGCTTTCCACCGTTGGAACTAACACAAGAACTCGGTCTCCCGGATTGAACTGCCTCACTCTTGCAGACCGGTTGTAGACCCTGGCTTGAGCTTCTTGTGCTTGGAGAAGGTGTTCTTTCACGATCGGCATCACCTTTGCAATCCTCTGCTGCATCAGGGCCACATGCTCAATGACGCTTCTGTGGGGTGTGACTTCGGCCTCCCAGGTTTCCTTGGCTATATCCAGGAGTCCTCGTGGATGTCGGCCATATAGAAGCTCAAACGGTGAGAACCCTGTGGAGGCCTGTGGAACTTCACGAATGGAAAACATCAGATAGGGTAAGAGACAATCCCAGTCTCTACCGTCTTTCTCTATAGCTTTTCTCAGCATGCTCTTTAGTGTCTTGTTAAACCTCTCAACAAGGCCATCTGACTGGGGATGGTACACCGAGGTCCTCAACTGGGAAATCTTCAGGGCTTTGCATAACTCCCTCATCACCTTGCTCATGAAAGGTGTACCCTGGTCAGTCAGGATCTCCTTTGGCAGACCTGTCCGGGAAAAGACATGGACCAACTCGCGGGCTATGCTTTTTGAGGAAGAATTTCTCAAGGGAATTGCCTCAGGATAGCGTGTGGCATAGTCCAGGATGACTAATATATACTGATGGCCCCGAGCTGATTTAACTAAGGGACCGACCAAGTCCATGGCAATTCTCTCGAACGGTACCTCAATAATGGGCAGTGGCACAAGGGGGTTCCGGAAATGAGGAGTAGGAGCAGTTAGCTGACATGTAGGGCAGGACCTGCAATAGTTCACTATTTCCCGGTGACACCCAGGCCAATAGAACCTCTGCACAACCCGTTCCTGCGTTTTTTCCACCCCCAGGTGTCCACCCAAGATGTGTGAATGGGCCATGTCCAACACTTTCCGTCTATACGGACCCGGCACTATCAACTGCTCTACCAACTCCTCCCGTATTTTCGTGACACGGTACAACAACTCCCCCCTCAACAGAAAATGGGGAAATCTTGTGTCTGCCCCCGGCTCCTGTACCACCCCGTCAATAACTGTGACATTATTAAAGGCTTCCCTCAGAGTGGGGTCCCTATGTTGGGCAGTCCCAAAATTTTCACCGGTAACTTCTAACTCCAGAATGTCAGATGTAGGGGATACTTCCTCCTCATCCCCAACCAGAACACAAAAAGGAAAACTGTCTGCCTCTGGGTGTGGCGATACCCTTCCAGGGTTCACTGGTTCCCTGCCAGGCAGCTCAGAACCATTTCCCCACAAATCCCAAAACAAACAGAAATCCCGGCCAATAATTATAGGGTGCAACAAGTCCTGAACCACGCCGACTATGTGGGACTCAGTGCCACATGCCGTTTCAATGTCCACCCTGGCCATAGGGTAGTCCTTTGCATCACCATGTATGCACCGCACTCCGACCTTCTTTCCTGGGAGCAGGTGGAGAGGAAAAGTGGCCCTCACCAGGGTCACTAGGCTCCCCGAGTCTAATAGTGCCGTTACTGCTCGACCGTTCACCTTTACGGGACACGCTTGAGGTCCCTCGTTGGATGGAGAGTTCACACTACAGGCTGGATACGCATAGTATGAACAACGGCGTCCCATGCTGCACTCCATCTGCTCAGTGGTTTGGGAACAACGGGCAGCTATATGTCCTGGCTTGTGGCACCTCCAACAAATAATATCACCCGTGGGGACCTTGGGCACCACCTCCCCCGCCCTTTGTGACCTTGGACGCACCACCCCTTTTTGGGACTCAGCTGCCTTCTGGGACCCCCAGTACGGCATGGGCTGCCTCCCGAAGGAGCCTTCCAACCCTTGGTATCTCTCAACCAGTCCGATCAGCTCGTCGGCATTCTGGGGATCACCCTGGGCAACCCAAGACTGTATAGGCCTCGGGAGGGAATGGACAAACCGATCCATCATCACCCGTTCTACCATCTGTGCAGGCGCAGAGGATTCTGGCTGCAGCCATTTCTGGACCAGGTGCAACAGATCAAACATTTGGGAACGAGGTGGTTTGTCCCGGTGATAGCCCCAGGAGTGAACTCGCTGTGCCCTGACAGTCAGTGTCACCCCCAAACGTGCGAGAATCTCGGCTTTCAATTTGTGATACTCTTTGGCATCCTGCAAGGTCAAATCATAGTACGCCTTCTGGGGTTCTCCCGTCAGGTATGGCGCAAGTACCTCTGCCCACTGCTCTGGCGGAAGTTTTTCCCTCTCAGCGACCCTCTCAAACACCGTCAGGAAGGCCTCAACATCATCCCCGGGAGTCATTTTCTGCAATGCGCGTCTTACCGTCTTCCGGACGTGGGTGTCATCAGCCAAACCTGGGGTTGGGGCGCTCGCCTTGCCCTGGATGGCGGTTGCCAGAAGCTGCATCTGCTGCTGATGCTCCTGCTGGCTCTGCTGCATCTGCTGCCGTTGCTCCTGCTGGTTTTGCTGCATCTGCTGCCGTTGCTCCTGCTGGCTCTGTTGTATCTGCTGCATCAACAGCCTGTTGGTCTCTTGCTGCCTTTGCTCCTGCTGGCTCTGCCTTTTCTCCTGCTGTGACTGCATCTGGACCAAGTGTTTCAGCAGGTCCTCCATTTTCTCCGGCAATGCTTGCTGGCTTGCAACAGCCTTGACCCAGGACATTCAAAAATAAACTCACGTCTCCGCTGGGAACGCTGCTCGCACGTCTACCACCAATTGTAAGGATTTCACTCACTCAGCTGCGACGGCTGACACTCAGGAGACGTGTTCCTTTAAAGTTCACTGGGTTTATTGCTTCATAAACCATGTTGCAAACAACAGAAAACAAATAGCCTTTGGTTCAGGCAAAGAAAAGCAAGTGTCCAGTTCATCCGGCTCAGTCCTGAAGCCGTAACACACTCAGGAGGGTTTCACCTCCACACATATCTGCTGTGTAAAGGATTAGCCAGTCTTATAAAGAGCTAACCCCACCCAGTAACCCATCACATGATCAGCCATGTGGTCTGACATCACCACAGGTCCTGAAACACATATACAAGATTATGTGCAAGAAAGGAATACTCCGGGCTACATTACAGCAACCAGGCACTTATGTGGCACATACCTCCCATCGACTACAAACCCTTTAGCCATGCTACAATAGCTAAAATCCCCAATAATAATGCCCCTATTACTATTTGCTGCCTTTTTAATTTGTAGCAGCATTTCATCCTCTACATTTTCAGCTATATTAGGAGGCTTGTAGCAAACTCCAATTTGCAACATTCCATTATTGCCATCCTCATGTACATCTACCCATACTGTTTCTACATTGTCGCAGCTCCCACAATGTCATCATTGATTACAGGTTTTAAGTTGGATTTTACAAAAATACACACCACTGCACCTTTTTTGTTTTTCCTGTCCTTTCTAAATGTAGTGTAACCCTCTAAGTTTGTCACCCAGTCATCGCTTTCATTTCGCCAGATTTACGCAATGCCCACCACATTGTATTCTGTAACCAACATAAGAGTCTCTAGTTCATTCATTTTGTTTGGAAGACTACTTGCATTTGCCAGCAGACATTTAATACTATTAGCACATTTCTTACTCCTACTCAGCTCCCTACTTTCCTTGCATACACCAGCCCCCCTAAATCGTCATTGACACCTACTGTCTCACTCCCTTCCCCCCAGAAACTAGTTTAAAAGCTCCTCCATCTGTCTGATCATTTTTTCCCCAAGCACAGCTGCACCCTCTCCGTTGAAGTGCAGCCCGTCCCTAAAGGTACCTTCACACTAAACGACGCTGCAGCGATCCAGACAACGATCCGGATCGCTGCAGCGTCGCTGTTTGGTCGCTGGAGAGCTGTCACACAGACCGCTCTCCAGCGACCAACGATGCCGGTAACCAGGGTAAACATCGGGTTACTAAGCGCAGGGCTGCGCTTAGTAACCCGATGTTTACCCTGGATACCATCCCAAAAGTAAAAAAAACAAACGCTTCATACTTACCTACCGCTGTCTGTCCCTGGCGCTCTGCTTCTCTGCTCTGGCTGTGAGCACAGCGGCCGGAAAGCAGAGCGGTGACGTCACCGCTGTGCTTTCCGGCCGCTGTGCTCACAGTGAGTGCAGGAAAGCACAGCGCCGAGGGACAGACAGCCGAAGGTAAGTATGAAGCGTTTGTTTTTTTTACTTTTAGGATGGTATCCAGGGTAAACATCGGGTTACTAAGCGTGGCCCTGCGCTTAGTAACCCGATGTTTACCCTGGTTACCAGCGAAGACATCGCTGAATCGGTGTCACACACGCCGATTCAGCGATGTCAGCGGGAGAGCCAGCGACCAAAGAAAGTGCTGGCCCTCTAGCCCCGACCAACGACATCACAGCAGGATTCTGATCGCTGCTGCGTGTCAAACTGAACGATATCGCTAGCGAGGACGCTGCAACATCACGGATCGCTAGCGATATTGTTTAGTGTGAAGGTACCTTAACATACAGCCTGTAACCGAGGGAAAACACTATCTTGGAGGTCCTGGCCTTCAGCTTATCTCCTAGATCCCTATATTCATTTTTAAGGAACTCCCACCTCCCTCTAACTTTGTCATTGGTACCGAGGTGTACCGTGACCACTGCGTTTTTCCCAGCCCCACCGAGCAATCTGTCTATCTAATCCGCAATATGTCGAACCCGGCAGACAACACACTGTGCATTCACAGTATAGGTGGCAGATGACCCTGTCTGTCCGCCTAGTTATAAAGTCCCCTACCACCAACATCTGTCTTGCCTTTGCTGCACTTCTATCTCCCTGCTTCCTACAGCAGTCATTTTCCTGGTTGCTAGGAACAACGTCCAGCTGTAGTCATCCCAGTCCTGGGCCTGCATTCCTAATATCAGCCAAACAGGCATATTTACTAGGTTACTAGGTTGTGCCAGATCAGGACTGGACTCCTTGTCACTTTTCCTCCTATCTTTCTTCTAACTTTTATCCAGCTACCTACTAGTGGATCCTACTTCTGGATCCTGATCTTCCTTACCTCCCCCCTCTCCCCTGGGGACTCTTCAAATGTGACATGGCATCCACAATCTACAGCTCTGGCTAAAATTAAGAGACCATGGAAAAATTATCAGTTTGTCTGATTTTTCTCTTTAATAGGTATCTTTTTGAGTAAAATGTAAATTGTTCTTTTAGTCTATAAACTTCTGACAACATGTTTCTGAATTTCCAAGCAATACATTTATTTTTTTTTCTGCAAAGGAGAAATGGTAAAAATAAAAAAAACAGTGCTTTCAGACCTCAAATAATGCAAAGAAAACAAGTTCATAATCATTTAGAAACAACAACACTAATGTTTTAACTCAGGAAGAGTTCAGAAATCAATATTTTGTGGAATAACCATGATCTTTAATCACAGCTTTCATTTTGGTGCAAAAATGTAAGCAGTTCTTTGTTTGATGGCTTGTGACTAGCCATCATCCTCTTGATTACTTTCCAGAGGTTTTCAATGGGGTTCAGGTCTGGGGATTGGACTGCCCATGACAGGGTTTTCTGTGGTGGTCTCTTAATTTTTGCCAGCGCTGTATATAAACACATACGAAAAACTTGAGCAAAAGAGTGTATGTAGTAGTGGTGTGATCAGTGACACTAGAACCAAAATTAAAAAAGCCAGAAGTGCTGTATATATAGACAGCCTTTGGGTTAATGTCGACACAATAGTTAAAATATAAATGCCATCTCAGAGACAATCAAGGTGATAATGCCCATAGTAATAAGAGCCCGTTCACAAAAGTGTTCATATAACGGCAACTAGGGCAGATTCAACCATGGTTTGTAATAGCAACATTGCACAGTCCAGTAGAGGTAGGCAAGCACTTCACATATTGACATCAAACAAGGTAAACATTACCCGTGAAAAAAGTAAGCTAGCGCACTTGTGCTGTGTCCCCATGGCACATTTCACTAAACGCTAGCTTCCGCAGGGGGAACCCAGAAGCATCACAGTACCACCCTCTTTTACAAGGGGCTACTGGATCCCCAACCGCTTATGCTGCTGACAGAACTGTTATGATCTGGTGGCCTAGGAGCAGCATGAGACGGACTCTGGAGAAGGTGGTCCCTGTACTGACCGCAAACCCTGAACTAGCAGCGCAACTAGAAGTAGCCGTGGGGGGTACCTAACACTCCCTAGACCCCTCGGCACAGCCTAAGATATAACTACCCCTAAAGGCAGAAACAGGAAACCTATCTTGCCTCAGAGAAAATCCCCAAAGGATAGATAGCCCCCACAAATATTGACTGTGAGAGGAGAGGGAAATAACATACGCAGATATGAAATCAGATTTTAGCATAGGAGGCCATACTAGCTAAAAAGAAAGAAAAGAACAGAGTACTATGCGGTCAGTACATGTTATGCTGTGCTATCAGGCAACACAGTGTGCAGTAATCAGCGCACATACAGTGATATGGCAATAACCCAAAAACAATAGAACAAGCTCTGAGACGTGGAATCTCTGCAGACTGCAATACCTGAACCTATCCTCACACAACTAAAAGCAGCAGTGGATTGCGCCTAACACTACCTATGCAACTCGGCACTGCCTGAGGAGCTGACTAGCCTGAAGATAGAAATACAAGCCTGACTT